>NC_138224.1:49094922-49354922 GCF_964197995.2 Scardinius erythrophthalmus
CATTGGCAAGAAAAAAATAGCTATAGAGAGTATTTAGCTAAATATGTGTTATATATTACATATTTATTATAATTTTACTTATTTCATTAATTAAAGTTATTATAATTTTTTAAAAAAATGTACGCATTATATTTAATTTGAGTTATTTTTAACCTTAAATAATAGCCTATACCAGCTGATAGGGCTCTCTGTATGTTTATAGCATCAGGTGAGTTGTTTTTTTCTTGAGAAAAAACGCCTATCTTGTGTAGCCTACCTAATATTTATCCAAATGAGTCAATATTAAATCAAATCACAATAATTGAATTGAAATAATAAAAAAGTGTAGCTTACCAGAAATTGTACCAAAACATTGTAACATGTCACTAAACCTAATAAAATTCAGTTTAGTTACTAAAATGTTAGTGACAATCACAATACACTCCAAGCTAAACTCAAAAGTTGGCAGCTATTATTGTTTCTAAACTAAAGACTGTTCTTTAATATATTAGTAGAGCACAATGTAATGGTTCCATATTTTATTTTTAAACTGTGGTGTTTTCATTTGAAGTGTTATAGTGTAACTCTGTGTTACTCAGCTTTTTTGTAAATTAATCTGAAAGAAATGTTGAATGAAACACTATGATGTTTTGGCCAAACCATTTGAATTATTACAGTGGGGGGATTTTTTTTATTTTTTTTATTTTTATTTATTTATTTATTTATTTATTTATTTATTATTTGAAAGAGATTGTGAATAAAACTACTGTATATTGTAATGGCCAAACTACTTATTAAAAGAAAATAATTGACATCGTTTCTGCTTCTGGGATTTTAAAATTGCTCATTATTAAAATTGCTTTTATTTTATAAACTTGTTAGTTTTATGGAAACACTAAAAATAATAAACACTGGCTCTCAAATTTAACTTAATGGATATATAGGGATAACAAAAAACTAAATTAATCAAAAATGTGCTTTATTACTACATTTGTTTACAAGTAACTTTATTCAAGTTAAAAAAAATAATAAAATCAATAGGATTTACGTAATATAGGCTACTGTAGAATTTAGCTTCTTTTTTTTTGGTCACTGGCGGCCACCCCGTTTGGAGGCAGTGCCCCAGCATGGCCCCCCCACTGAAAATGCTCTAGACACGCCCCTGCTGCTGACTAATGTTGTCCTGGATTGGAGCTGGTCTGTCTGGTCTGCTCTGATTGGGGCTGGTCTGTCTGTATTGGGGTTTGTCCTGGATTGGGGGTCTGTTTGTTTTTCTTGTAGCCTGGGCGATACATGTAAGTGCTGTGCTGTTTGAGTGTCCTGGTTATGCGTTTTACTGATGAGGCTCCTCTTAGGCTGTATGCTACAAGAAATAAATATTACATACCAATCTGATGTTTCAAAGTGTTTTCCTTACATATTTTTTTCTGATTATTTATCTTAAGCCTGGGACACACCAAGTCAATTTTAAAGAGCATAAATTAAAATTAAAATCCAGAAGAATCTTGAAATTAAAATAATAATAATAATAAACAGGCTTACCCTTCAAAAAAGTCAGTGATGGCTCTTCTCTTCTTTCCATTGTCCATATCTGAGAAAATAATGTAAGATGTAAGTTGTAATATTATATTTGTTGTCGTTACTGTGAATATATTTAAGAAAGCACTCCATGTTATTCATGCTACTTACTAAGGTTATTAATGGTGATATACTTTGAACAGTGCACATGTAGGCATTTTATTTCATAAAAAAAATCTAATTTATCTTGAATGTAGTTACATAACCCTTTCATATTTTCAAGCAGAAGTTGTCATAGTTGGGTAAACTTCTATAGTGGTGAATGAGAGTATATGTTTAAATATATGTTTTGTCACAATAGTGTTTCTACAAGAGGGAAAAAATAGAAATAATTTGATACGATTACGATGCTGATGACCATTAATCAATTTTGATCTCTTGATTCACTATCAATTCACATGAATAGGCCTACTGTACTTACTTTTCTTGGGTTAAACTCAGTATTTTCTTGCATTAATTAATATTCACTTGTGTGTGCTTATACGAGTATCTTTTTAAAATGTATAATCTAGTGTTTGATCATGTCTAAATATTTATTTAAATGCAAAACCTAAAAATAAGTAAGCAGTTATGACCTGCAATACTCTTTTGAGCAACTAGAGTATGTATATTTATTAGAGTGGGTAAACAATGGCATTGCAAATGGAAATTATTATTTTTCTGGCCACAAAATGACTTTAATTTGCCTCTTTGCATTGAATTTAAAACCCTTTTCTCCACTTAACCTTAAATACTACACTAATTGTATTAGGCTATACATAATAATGGAAAATAGGATACAATTCATAACAAAAACGGTTGATCTGCATGTTTGTCTTCGGCGTAATAATCAATGCATGTGTGTCTCACGCACAATTCGTGAGAGTTAGCAACCCTGCTTTATCATCGTTGACACAAAAAAAGCCTTCACCTGATGAACATTTTCATCAGTAATAATGTCCTTAATTAAATTAACACTGTTTTTGAGCAGTTAAGGTTACTAGATTTAAAATGATTTGTTTAATTCAGAATGGGTGCAATGCTAGCTCCAAACAAGATTCTATTTTTTTCAGAATTACGTTAGATGGCTAATTACAACTAACAAGCCGATAGTGAGCTAGCATCATAAGATAAAAAAAACAACTATTGACAGACCAAGATTATAATAAAAGTGACTCTCTGATTCTAAGATAAACACTTATTCAGTAGCAATAAATTAGGTGTACCAAACAATCATAAAACAAAGAAATATTATCTTACCGTTATCGTGATGTAAAATAATGACGAAGGATCACTCTGTCAGCCAATCACACAGCGACGTCGCGCCCGCAGTCTGTAAATTCCTTCAGAAAACAGCGTGTGGCGCACTTGAGCGTATTTTCAGATGCACATCTAATTTGAAGTAGCTTTTTATGGGAGCGGCACTTTTTACAGTCTATGGAGCGGCAGCGCAATACTTTGGTAAAAAATAGATAGATAGGGCTATGTCAAATATTGTTTCTATTTTAGTTTTAATGAAAAACCAGGGGACCCCCCAAGGTCATTTTTTTGGGCCTTATGGGGGGTCCCTTGATGCTTATGGGGGGTCCCGGACCCCCCCAGCCCCCCCTCAATTCGAACACTGATGTTAACATCAAAAATATACATGAACACACCATTGCATTTTTACCAACTCTAGATATTAAGCTAAAAATTCTCACATGATAAATGTTTGTTGACATTTCAAAGGTGTCTAATTCCATAATTTTAGAAATAGGGGGTTTCATAAACCTTTAATAGTCATTATCATTAAAGAGAATAAACCAACTATTTTCAGATAATTAATAAATATATTCATCAATAGTAACAAACAGTGTCACATTACTACACATGAAAATAGTATTATCAACCTTCATGTTGAGTGTCCCTGTCAGACATGGGTGTTTCTGTATCTTGGGCACTTTGAAGACCTGAAAAACAAGATTCCAAAAACATGGTTCCTGGAAATTATTCAGGGATGCTTTTTTTAATTTATTTTTAATTTTTATAAATGGTGGTGTAATAGTAGCACTCATTTTGTTGAGTGGTGACACAGCTCTAAATATATGCATTCATTTACTGACAAGCCAATTAAGTAACAGAACACAATGCTGTATTATCAAAGGATTCTCTGTCTTCTCTGAATGTATTGCCGATAGGAAAGAATAAGTGAACTTACACTTTCTCATTCTTCCTTCTGCAAAATGTTCTGGTCCTGACTGAAACAAAATTAAAAACCTTTAAATAAATATTTAATTGACCGTTTAAAGCAGCTATGTAATTGGGTAACAAAAAGGTTTTAAACAATTAACTCTCATTTAGGTGTGCTTACAATGCGTGACATCTTTGGTAGTGGTGGGTTTTCATCATCATCACCTAGTTCTTGGGTTTCAAAGTGGGGGCCACAGCAAGTTGAAAAAAAAAAGCAAAAAGCAAAAAAAAGTTAAAAAAACGTAAAAATATTTGTTAATATGAGTAGTGTTATGAAATAGCATTATAATAATTTGTTGCTAAGCCTATCTGAACATTATACTATCTTTTAGAGATGAACTGATTGACCGGCTGGTGACCGGAATTGGCCTATTTTCACATGATTTTCAGTCTGACATATGCCGATTTAATGCCAGTCAAATGCACTCGGGTGCCGCATGATTAACATTGTGCAACATCAGCATTAATAATAATAATAATAATACATCACACTTGTATAGCGCTTTTCTGGACACTCAAAGACGCTTCACATGGGAAATAAAACAAAACAAAGGGGGTTTTAAGGAAAAGCTAGTTTGAACAGGTGGGTTTTGAGTACTGATTTGAAGTTTGGTAGTGAGTCAGAGTTTCTAATGGATGTAGGGAGTGAGTTCCAGAGGGTGGGGGCAGCGATAGCGAAAGCTCGATCCCCCAAGGTCCGGCGGTTAGTGCGGATGATCGGGGTAAGGCGGTTGGTGCCAGCTGAGCGGAGGTGGCGGGTTGGTTGGTGCTGTTCCAGGAGCTCAGTGAGGTAGGGTGGCGCCAGGTTGTGGAGGGACTTGTAGGTGAGGAGGACGAGCTTATATTGAATGCGATAGTGAACAGGTAGCCAATGGAGCTGCTGGAGAACAGGGGTGATGTGTTCTCGGGACCGGGTGTGGGTGAGAAGGCGGGCGGCTGAGTTCTGGATGTATTGCAGTTTTTGTAGTTGATTGGTAGTGTTGTAAAGTTTTTCTTCTTCAAAGCAGAGACCAGGAGACGTTGGGATAAACAGAAGTGATTTATTTGGATCTTCGCTGTATGTCGTCTGTAGTGTTCTTCCAAGTCATTCTGGCTTACAAACTTTACATGGTTTCTTTATAGGTCTTTCAGTGGGCTGTCCTTAAAGGTGCTAAACATACACAAAGCCTTAGAGGTAACCACTAAATCTAATCATCTAAAGACAATAGAGGCAATTGCCCCCAACTGAGATAATGGTACCCCCCCCCAAATGGTATACACAACAAATGGTCACGAGACCTTAGACTAGGTAACATTCACACACAGTCCAACTCTTAGTTGGAAGATCAAAGACTATTACAATGTTTAGACAGCTGATGCCATCATGTTCACCTTGAATGCCCAATACAGTGTAATTCACCTTAGTTTTTCATGTTAAACTATTATCATGTGAAGGTATGGGTGATGCTATCAGGCTGATTGGATCATTTGAATGATAGTGTTATGCTTATTCTTGATTGAATCAAGAATCATCCCTCTGCTTTGTTTGACTTGTCTCCACCTCCAAAAGTCCCACCTCCTTGTAAATGTATAAAAACTATACTGTATAGAACTCAGACAGACTTGGAAGAACACTACAGACGACATACAGCGAAGATCCAAATAAATCACTTCTGCTTATCCCAACGTCTCCTGGTCTCTGCTTTGAAGAAGAAAAACTTTACAACAGATGGTGCCGTGACCCGGATGGAGAAACTGAAACTCAACAAAGAATGAACTTTCCAGACGGAACCTTGAAACTTCAAGCTCAACAAAAGATCTGACAAAGATTGCTAGACTGAATCTTTCCAGCTTCCTCCAGATTGAAAAACTTCAAGCTCCAAAAAGATCTCAAAGACTGAATCTTCTGAATCCAGATTGAAAACTTCAAGCTCAAAGATCTCAACAAAGCTGACTGAGTTCCAGACAAATGTTTTCTGTACAACCAACGATTCGGTGAGTTTCACTCCATTTCAAAGAACTAATGCAGACCAGAACAAATGTTTTCCTCTGTGCCGTTCAGAGAAGTAGTTAACAAACAGCTGTAGAGTTTGGTTAACTAAAGATACGCCTCTAAAAAGTTTTCTTTTAGAGATGAAATTGATCCTCTGTTGTTGGCAGGGAAGATTAACAGTTACATGTTAATATTGTTTGTACCTTTGTAAGCTAGAGAAGATTTAGCCTCATGTGCTAATAAGATTGTACCCTCTGTTTGCAAGACAGTAGAGAGAAGTTTTTTAGTGTTTGTTTGTGGTAACAGAAATTCACAAAATGTTTAGGAAAAGTACTAGAGAGATTACCCCTTTATGGACAGACAATGAGTTTAAGTCTTTGTTATCAGAACACATGGACACAATAGTGACTGAGCAAGTCAGATTGAATTTAACAAAGAAATTTGGCATTAAGGCAGACAAAGTTTGGTCAATTGAAGATTGCAAGAAAGTGTTGGGTGCATGTATCAGGAAGAAAAATGTTAAACGCATTATCTTCTGTCACAGAGAATTTAGCTTATCCATTGTACAAGAACAAGCTCGTTGCATAGATAAGTTGAAAGAACAGAACAAACAATTGCTTACTCAAGTGTCCTGTTTCACGAAAACGGTGGGCCTCAAGGCCTCAACCAAATGTGACTCAGAAAACCAAAAGTCAGATGAAAGCTATCCTGATTTACAGTTTTTTGATAGAATAGAGGACAATGTCAATGCAGATGTAAATACAGTTGAAGTGTGTGGAGCTAGACAAAAGCCTCAGGGAAAAGGTGTTAATACAGTTCCATTTGCAACCCCCATATTGCAGCCACAAGCAGTCAAAACATCTTTAGGTCCGAAAGATATCGAGAGACTATCCCAGAGCTTACCCTCAGCACGCACAGAATTTTCTGAATTTAGAAGAGCATTGATAAGTAAAATGCGTCTTTACGACATGTCGTTGCCAGAAGTTACACAGCTAATGTCACAAATTCTAACTGAATCTGAATTCAACAGTTTTAAGTCTGCTGTTACGTCTGAACTACAACATGCCAATAAAGGCGATTTGAAAGAAGGTGTTCTGAAAATCCTGAAGAATATCTTAGGACCCAAAATCGATTGGTCGAAAATTACCAAATGTGTACAAAAGAAGGCTGAAACTGTTTGTGAGTACACAGAACGATTCTGTCAGGTAGCTGTAACGTACAGTGGAATAGTGGAGGATTCCGAAAGTGTGTTAGCTGACAAAGGAGCTCTAATCCGAATTTGGGCAGATGGTCTTGTAGCTGAGTACAGAACAGCCTTGCCATTCCTAGATATTACGTGGGCTAAAAGAACTCTCAGAAGTAACCTAGATAGTTTAACTATTTGGGAAAGAGATTCTGATGTCAAAGAGAGAGTAAGAATTGCAGCAGTTTCTGTTAAGGTCAACTCAGAGAAGCCAAAGAAACGCAAAAGTCCTAGAGAAGCCAGTTGTTCTTACTGTGGCAAGCACGGACATTTTGGAAATGAGTGTAGAAAAAACAAAAAGAATTTTAAAGATGTAAATAAGGTTACTCAGCTCCTGCTCAGTTTGCTTGCTACTCTGAAGCAACCCCTCCCCTCGTGGGGCAACCTGATACCGTGTTAACCATTTAGGCTGTGAGTGATTAATTTCCCCAGTAACACACAACAAAGATGAAAGACTTATTTTTGTTTAATAGAACAAAAGGAAAGTGACTGTCTCAGCCTTTGTTTGAGGGACATTCAGTATACTCACAGCCTTAAAATGTTATCACAGAATATTGCAGTTAGACAACCATCCTCTGTTAATGATGTTTATTAGGACTGATGTTTCACTGGAGAATGGAAATGTTTCCAATTTTTCTCACACACTGTACAGTGTGCACACAACAGGGACAGAATAGGACACACAGACCAGGGCGGAGCCAATGGAAGAACCGATGTGCAACAGGCCTCGGGGGTCAGCCATTTGGTGAAGATTTCCTCATCCCCCCTCTTATCGCCACCTCACTGGTCCATAGGTGTCAAATCAATTAAGAGATAGGGAAAGAATGAAACAACCGCAGCAGACGCTACAGCCCTAGTGTTTAACCCTCTGAGGTCGACAAACGCGCCGGCGCGTTTTGCTGGATTTTCTCCACATTGTAGCACTATAAACTTAAATTTCTCCGTCATTTATGGTCATACAGAAAAAAGAAATATAAAAAAAGAATCTGTGGTATTTCTACTTTTGTATGTGTCCACTTCCAATCAAATCAAAACATTGTGCTTTTGTAAAATAAAGAAAATAAACAGGGTGTGCGTTCTGCCTCTCCGTCGCGGTGAACTTTTTTTTCTTGAGCACGTCTATAAACTGAAACAAAACTCAGCGAATACTTGTCACACATTTATGAGCCATACACCTTTATAAACATTTAAGTGTGTACTTTTAAATGATCGGATTCAAAACGAAAACAAATATTCTCTGTTTAAGTAATTTGTATAAAACCAACAAGATGTCCAGCTTCTCAAACGCTTCCTAATTATTTTTAATTCGGCCACGCCCACTCGCGCAAAAGATATTCACATGCAAATCTCCACATGGAACGCGATCACGCTCATTACCTCAACAACAAAACACTTCACTTCACTTTTCGTCGAGTTTGAAAGACTTGCCTGAGCTTACATTGGATTTACATCAGAAGAAGAAGAAAGATATTTGAAGACAAGAAAGATAAGGTAAGAAATTCTTACATATTAGTTTGCTATTGTTGCATAAATTTCACAATGCAGTTGAACTGTTGCTAGATATATGGTGAATATTATAATATTTAGACCCGTGTTTACTGTTACTGTGTTTGTGGATATCTGCTCATACGTAGATATGTATATGGTAGGCCTAACCATAATGTTTTATATTTGATCGCGATCGCGTTTTAATGTATCATATTTTTGATCGCGATCGCGTTTTAATGTATCATATTGTTGATCGCGATCGCGTTTGAATGTATCATATTTTGGAAAAGCAAAACGCTCCAAACGGCTTCATGTTTTTACTATTATCTCATTTCATATCATCATAACGAATGGAAACATTTGAAGTAACATGATAATCAATATATTTTTCTCTAGCTTAGTTGTTACTGAAATCTTTTTGAAAATATATATAGGCTGCTATATTGTTATTATTTTATGCAGCACTGCGCATAGCCTATACCTACAAGGCACAACAAACCTGGTGTTCATTATATATTGTTGGAAACATTTGTGTGAGTGTGTGTGTGTATTCTGTGAATTTTAAAAAGCAATTTTAACAAGAAAAATCTAAAATGTATTCCCAAAATCGTGCAAAATCGTGCCTTTCTATTGATATCAGTATGTGCACTTTTTTTTTTTTTTTAGGGCCCAGATGCCACTGAGTCCTTCTGACTTCAACATTCACAGTACATGTCTCTGTACATGAACATGGTAAAGTGAAAATCAAACACCTTAGAAAATGAAAGGTATGTACAATGTTTTTAGGAATGGCACAAAGGTCTCTTTCTTCAATAAGTGCTTTTTTGTTGCGTATCTTTGGATTATGTTGTGTTGTAAATAAATCCAAACAATTTTAAAAGCCATTCTTTTTTAAATCTCCTCATTCTTTGTGCAAGGTTGGTCAGAATGATGGGCCCTGATAAGCTCCTAATAGGGCCATTAGGGAGGTTCTTTGTCTTTCTCAGGTGTGGAAAGCTTTCATATTAATGAGGTGATCCGCCCCTTCGCATATTGCTTTCTAACACAAAACACGTCGTAAAATTTTTAAATCAATATATTGTCTTCTCTGAATGAGCAGTCAGGGTGATTCTCACATAGTTTTAGAGCAAATATTCTAGGCTACGTGATACAATTTTCAAAAGTCTTGTGAAGAAATAATCAGTATGGGTTTCATGACCTTATTTCAGTGAGAATTTATTTTTGTATTTTCACAAACCACGCATAAATGTCATTATCTCAAAACTACAAACTTCTACATACATGCTGCTGATATATTATTGTAGCAGAGTTTGTGCTGAATACAGTGTAATTAGACTTTAGCCATGAAAATGTCACAAGTAACAGAAATAACCACAAATGTCAGAGCATGTCAGAACACCTCCAGGGCCCAGAAAACAGCTCAGACCCCAGAGGGTTAAACAAATACTGCTACAACCCTAGTGTTTGGACAAATACTGCTCTGTCGTCTTTTGTTTTCTTTCTTCCTCTGTGCAGATAAACACTGGATGGCTGTTCCAAAAATCCATATGCAACGACGTCTCACCTGCATTTGAAGCCACAACCTCAAGAAGACAATTACACCCACTGCTGAACGAGCCAATCACAAAAGAAAAAGAAGAAAAAAAAATACACAACGCAGAGATACAAAACTTTCAGTCATCCATCGATATGATCAAGACTACAAGCCTGCACCATTATCTGAGTGCTGCACCTGGTTAATATGACTGAAGATAACTTTTCATGGTTCGGAAACCTGTTAGTATCAAGTGTGTCAACCAACAAATGACTCCCGTCCAGCACAAGGAAATAACAGTTTTTCAACCAGAAAAAACTATTACGCAGAAAATTCACGGACCCTAATCGCATGTTCGTTTCTGTGTCAACATGCAATTACAGAAAATCAACACAGAACATGTGCGACTTATGGAAGAAAGTCCATGCATGAATACTGCTGGTCGGCCGTTTCTTTGTTTTATTGTGTTACAGGTATGTGTTTATGCCATGATGTCTTCACAAGCAGCATCATGGTATAAAACATCACCTCCAGATTTCCATGAACAAACCTCATGAGGGACGAGTCATCAGAGCGACTCTACGTGACAAATGGACTCTACAGTAAACAGACTTCACAGCTATTCAGGCGCCATGGACTTTCAAGACTTCCACTCTTATGCTACATGGTTTTCTGTGTAATCATGTAGTTTATACGACATTTTACACCCTGCGTCGTATGTGTCAACAGTTATGGTTTTGAGAAGAACTATGACACTGATGTAAATCAAGGACACAACACAGAATAAGTTATATGTGCCTGTGACGATCACAAGTTACAAGAATGAACTTTTAAGTGTCTAAATTTGTATTTTGTGAGAGTTTTTAAGAACTCTCAAACGGGGGACTGAAGGATACAAATTTAAGAATATGTTTAATTTATGTTCATGTGAGGCATAGATGATGACAGTTTAATTTATGTTCATGTGAGTTGACAGTTCAAAGAAGATTAAGTCAAGCAATCCAGTCATCGGACATTAACCTTTGTATCTGTGTACACCTCCTGAACAGTGACATGACTCCAAGTTAAACTATTATCATGTGAAGGTATGGGTGATGCTATCAGGCTGATTGGATCATTTGAATGATAGTGTTATGCTTATTCTTGATTGAATCAAGAATCATCCCTCTGCTTTGTTTGACTTGTCTCCACCTCCAAAAGTCCCACCTCCTTGTAAATGTATAAAAACTATACTGTATAGAACTCAGACAGACTTGGAAGAACACTACAGACGACATACAGCGAAGATCCAAATAAATCACTTCTGCTTATCCCAACGTCTCCTGGTCTCTGCTTTGAAGAAGAAAAACTTTACAACAGTAGGAAGTCCGTAGAGAAGGCTATTGCAGTAGTCAAGTCTTGAAGTTATGAATGCGTGAATGAGGATTTCAGCTGTTGACAGGGTAAGGGAGGGGCGAAGGCGAGCAATGTTGCGGAGGTGGAAAAAGGATAGTTTAGTGATATGGTTGATGTGTGTTCGGTATGAGAGGGTGGAGTCCATTATGATACCAAGGTTTCGGACAGAGAGGGAGGGGGTGACATTATGTCCGTCGATAAGGAGAGTAAAGTTATGAATAGAAGAGAGGAGAGATTTAGGGCCGGTGATAAGGAGTTCTGTTTTATTGCTGTTTAGTTTAAGAAAGTTATTGTCCATCCAGGTTTTAATGTCAGAAATGCAATTGGTGATGGTGGAGAGGATAGCCGGGGTGATGGATTTGGTGGACATGTAGAGTTGGGTATCATCAGCGTAGCAGTGAAAATGAAGTCCATGGTGGCGGATGATCTGACCGAGGGGAAGCATGTAGATGATGAAGAGGAGGGGGCCGAGCACGGAACCTTGGGGGACACCATGGGTGACAGGGGAGGTGTGGGAGTTGCAGTTGTTAACAGATACAAAGTGGTGACGGTCAGAGAGGTAGGAGGTGAGCCAGAGAAGTGCTGTGCCAGAGATGCCAATTGATGTAAGACGATGGAGGAGGACAGTATGGTCTATTGTATCAAATGCAGCGGAGAGGTCCAGGAGAAGGAGGATGGATATGGAACCAGAGTCGGCAGCAAGGAGGAGATCATTTGTGACTTTAAGAAGTGCTGTTTCAGTGCTGTGGTGTGGACGGAATCCGGATTAAAATGTTTCGAAGAATTGAGAGGAGTAGAGATGTTGGTGGAGTTGTGTGATGACGGCGCGTTCCAGAATTTTTGAAAGTAACGGGAGATTGGAGATGGGTCTTAAGTTGTCCAGATTGTCAGGGTTAAGGCCAGTTTTTTTCAGGAGGGGTGTGATGGACGCAAGTTTTAGCGGTGATGGAACAGATCCAGACGTAAGGGAAGTGTTGATGATGGTGGTGATGAGAGGGATTAGGATTTGTTGACAGGTTTTGAAGAGGGGAGAAGGGATCGGATCAAGCTGGCAGTTGGAGAATTTCATGGTTGAGAGGAGTTTGGAGGTGTCAGAGGGAGACAGAGGAGAGAAGGAGGAAAAACTGTGGTGTATGAGCGGAGTGAGTTGATATTCAGAAGGAGGAGAAGCGGAGGAAGTAGATGCTAGTGAACAGTGTATGGTATGGATTTTGGTATGGTAGGATGACAGGAAGTTATTGCATTTGTCTGTAGTGAATGTGGAGGTTATGTTGTCCTTGGGTTTGGTCAGTTTAGCAAATGTGGAGAATAGGGTGCGGGAGTCAGAAGAATTTGAGTGGATGAGTTGTGAGTAGAAGTTGGACCGGGCAGTTTTGAGAGCAGAGTTGTATGTGGTTATGGCGTGTTTGTAGGCTTGAGCATGGACAGTGAGACCGGATTTTTTATGGATCCTTTCAAGTTGTCTTTTATGTCTTTTGAGAATGTGAAGATCAGGGGTGTACCAAGGTGCAGAGGTGGAGAAGGAGACTGAGGCAGTTTTAAGGGGGGCTATTTGGTTAAGGCAGGAGGAGAGTGTGTGGTTGTAGAAGTTGACTAGATCAGAGGCAATCAGATCAGAGGGAAACGAAGAAGTAGAGATGGCATGGGATATGGAAGAGGTGAGAGAGATGGGACTAATGGATTTCAGGTTTCGAAATGTAATTTTTCTTTTGTGTTTGACGGTAGGAGAGGGGGTAATGATATCCAAGGTGATGGCCAAATGATCAGAAATTGTGAGGTCGGTCAATGAAAGGTTATGTATGGTGAGGGAGGGTGTGGAACAGACCAGGTCCAGGATATGTCCATGATTATGTGTAGGTGAAGTGACGTGCTGTGTGAGGTTGAGGCAGTTTAAAATGTCCAAAAAGTCAGATGTGAATTTTGCTGCTGGAGAGTCAATATGAATGTTGAAGTCACCAATGAGGAGAACGGACGGAGAAATAGAGGACAGCTGAGTTACGAAGTCAGTGAAATCAGAAAGAAATGATGGACAAGTTTTGGGAGGGCGGTAGATGACTGCAGCAGTGAGTGATTGGGAACCAGGAAGTCTGAAAGCCAAGTGTTCAAATGAGGATACAACCGGGATGGGGATGGGGCGGATGGAGATATCACTGCGGTGAATGACTGCGATGCCACCTCCTCGCCGGTCCAGACGGGGGTTGTCGATGAAGGAGTATCCAGGTGGGGTGGTCTGATTTAATGCAATGTAGTCCATGGGTTTGTGCCAGGTTTCAGTAAGACAGAGAAAATCCAGTTTATTGTCAATAATGAATTCACAGAGGAGCAGGCTTTTATTGTTAAGTGATCTTGTATTGAATAGCGCTGTTTTAAGAGACTTTTGTTGTGAAATCCAAGTGGCGGAAGTTGAGACGGGCAGGAGGTTAGATGAAGTCACGTGAAGAGTGCGCGGATGACGTATGCGGATGTTGTTGTTGTGCCGGTGTCCAGGCGGGAGTGAGCTACGGCCGGACCAGAAAGATGGAATACTGTTTTCGGCACTGAAGTAGTAGAGAAGATTGCAACGGGAGCCTCGGTGGATATAAGGGCGACGACGGAGAAGACAGTGTTGTTGCAGAGTAGAGGTGATGTCCAGTGAAGGAGGTGCGCGGTGGTTGAATCTGAGAAGCTGCAAGGACGTGTATCGAAGCGCCATGGTCAGAGCCGTAGATGACAAGAGCCACAGAGAGGCCAGCAGGAAGGTCGTAAACAGTAGTCGCATAGCTGACAGGCTGCTCCGGAGTGCAGGCAGGCCAGTAACCGGGCTGTAATCCACTGCTCGAGCAGAACACAGCGCGGATGGGCCGAAGGCAACCCCGGGAGCTAACGTTAGCTTGTTGGTGGTTACAGCAGAGTCACAACGTGACAGGCAGCAGATGCGGCGACCAGGCAAAGACACAGTCCAGATCTTGAGGCAGGAACAGATACCACCGGTACCAAACAAAGTCAGTAGGTAAAACCGTTTAGTTGCAAACAAACTTTTTCGTCCGGTGTGAGAAGCGGCAGCCAAAACGCGCCAGCGTCCTCTCACTATCCGATCGTTTTTTCATTTACCCCAACTTGATAGCACTTTCTACAAAATACAACAGACGAGTTAGTGCCATTGTGAGGGTACCGAACGCACATGTAGGAAAACTTGTGAATTACGGCCGTTTCAGACCGCAAGTGTGAGCGGCGCGTGAGCTGCGCGATTTTTTTCCGGCATGCATGTTCAATGAGTGCATTATGGGCCTTTCACACAGGACGCGGTATGCGCGGCGCTGCGCTATAAAACCCATTCATCTCAATGGCTTGCGCCGCGCAAGGACGTTTTTTTTGCTGCGTCGACCAAAGCGCAAGCGCAGCTGTGCGCATCATTGGCGCGCTCACGCGCACGCCGCGGTCAAAGTTCAAAATAGTACAACTTTTGCCGCTGCGCTCTGTGACGTTTACCAGCGCGGCCGATAGAGCTGGTAAGTCCCGCCCATCCGTAAAACCCCAAGTGGACCTCTAGGTTGAAAAATCATCAATGCAAGTGAATATGGGAGAAAATAATTATTTTCTGGTCCCGTTTGAATTTTGCCATGAATGTGAACATATGTTGTCTGTGAATTTTTTATATAATTTTTCATGTTACGAGTTTGACAGTATATGGTATGATTCTTCGGCTAGCAGTTGTGGAAAAGACATAACGAGAAAGACTACATGTCGCCTATGTGACGTCACCCCATAAAGTTGACTTACCTGTGGTTTTCGCCAACCTCAACGATTTTGTCCTCTCCCTGAAAGAAGGCGGTGAAGTGCACCAAAGACACAGCCATGTTTAGCGGGATCCGTGAGCTAGTGTCCGTGTGCTAGTGGTGGTGACGTTTTAAACGCGTCGAAAGCAGCGAAGAGTTGTATTCCACAAAGTGCTCTCACACAAAGTCTAACCGTATCAAACTTCTACCCACTAAATTGTAGCATTCTTTACACGAAAAATTATATAAAAAAATCACAGACAACATATGTTCACATTCATGGCACAATTCAAACGGGACCAGAACATAATATTTTTCTCCCATTCACTTGCATTGACGATTTTTCAACCTAGAGGTCCAGTGGGGTTAGCGGAAGGGGCGGGACTTACCAGCTCTATAGAATCGGGGGATCCAAACAAGCACGGAAATTAAAATGGATGAACGACTAGTACTGTGTGTGTCGGAATTTCCTCATAGGTTTGAGGAAGTTTGAGGTCGTATAGGGACATCGTCAGGAAAGCTGTGTCATGGAGACATATCTCCATTCAAGTTGGCATGTCAGGTGTGTAAATCAGGTAGCTTGTTGTAGATGCAATATGGGCGATCACCTGGTGATCTGTCTATACGTTATTAGATATAACTGTTATACATAGAACGTATGCACAGGCAGTATGTGTTAAAAGCCTTTTTTCCTCCTGAACTCTAAAGTAAATTATATTAAGACATCGTATGGTATGAACGATCGTCTCATAGACAGACAGATTTACATTAAAAATAGTTGTGTTTTAACAGTCAGGTAACTTGTAGGTAGGCAATGTGTGTAAACAGTTTTTTTAATATGTGTCCCCCATGAATGAACTCTACACCTGTTAAATTACGTGGAGTAGAGGTATAGTTTTCAAATGTGTTATTAAAAAAGATAAAATCCTTTCTCAAATTAGAGGATGAGTGTAAAAAGAGATGGAAAAATATCAGCGACAGGTATATAAAGGAGAGAAAGGCTATGAGGGAGAAGAAGAGTGGTGCAGGGGCAGAACAGAAGACCACATGGAGGTATTTCTCCATAGTGAGTTTTTTGGAGCCTCATGTGAAAGAGAGGGCCACTTCATCTAGAGTTTGAATACACCTTCTGGTGCTACTTGGACACGTCATCAGTGAAGAACCCGGGGTCATAGGGTGTTTCGGGTCTTTAATCTTCATACACCCTCACCCGGGCGACCCAGCCGGGGGTGATCAGTCCCCGGCTTGTGTCCAAGTGGCACGTTGCTCCACGGATCCCCCCTACGGATCCACAGCCACCGAGAAGCCCTCTCTGCGGCCTCTAAAATGTTTGTGGTGGCTTTTTTCAATTGCAGTCCTTTCACTCCAAGGAGTTTGAGGGTTCGCAACAGTGAGCGGCCAGCGAAGCCTCGGCACCCGACCTCGACTGGCTCGCAGCGAGTTTTCCAGCCGTTGTTCCGGCACTCCGAGCTGAGCTCTGCGTACTTAGCCCTCTTACGCTCGTTGGCCTCTTCAATACGGTCTTCCCAGGGGACAGTTAGTTCCAGGATAACCACCTGCTTGGTAGACTCAGATGTTAGCACCATGTCTGGGCGGAGAGAAGTGGCTGTGATGTTGCCTGGGAACTTAAGCTGTCTTCCAAGGTCGACTTGAAGCTGCCAATCACGAGCAGTGGAGAGGAGCCCCCCCGTAGAGCTAGGCCGGTGGTGTTGTTCCTTCTGCCCAGCTCTAATGAAGGTGATTGTCTGTTTGGGGGCTGCCTGGGTCTTGCTGAGCTGGATCGCTGTGCAGATGGAGTCCGCCAAAGCCTTTAACACCTGGTCGTGGCGCCAGCGGTACCGCCCCTCCCCTAGTGCTTTTGAGCAGCTGCTCAAAATGTGCTCCAGTGTGCCCCTCTTCTGGCACAGCTTGCACTCAGGAGTGTCTGCCAGGCCCCAGGTGTGCAGGTTAGCTGGGCTTGGGAGGACGTCATAGACAGATTGGACAAGAAACTTGATCCGAAATGGCTCTGCTTTCCAGAGCTCTGCCCAGGTTATTCTGCGTGGATCTGCATGTTCCCACCTGGTCCACGCTCCTTGTTTGGACATGCCGGCCATTTTGGTGTAGCGTTCTTCCTCCACCTCGTATCTCGTCCTGAATCAGTCTGCGCCTCTCTTTTCCACGAGCCAGATCGTAACGTGGCTTGGGAAAACAACCAAGACCTGCTCGTCCCGTTGCCAGAGCCCACCAGCGTCTTCTGAGACTCAGTCTGACCCTCCTGATGTGTCCTGGAGTCCACCATCTACCTCGCCACCTCATGTATCACATGTCCCTGCAGCACCCAGCCAATGTTGTTTTCGTCAACGATGACGATACCGAAATGATTTCGTTGACGCACCTTTTTTTTATGACGATAACTCGACGATGACTAGCTAAAAATGGCTCTAAGGTGACTAAAACATGACGAGACGTTTTCGAGTTTTCTGTCTGTTTTGAGCTAAAAAAAAGTATCAGCAATCCTGCCGCTTCCTATCCTTGTTTTGGGTACGCCCAGATTCCACACAACAACACCCCTGCGGCTGCGGCTATCACTCGCCACACATCTTCGATATGAGGCGCCGGACTGGACAAAAGCGAAACGAACTGTGCGAGCGAGCGACAGTGCGCACGAGAGAGACCGTGTGTGTACGCGAGAGAGACCGAGCGTGTCTGCGCACGAGGGAGACCGAGTGTACGCGAGAGAGACCGAGCGTGTCTAGTAGGGTAGACTAGTGTCTAGTAGCGAGTTTAGTAGGCTAATAATTGGTACAAAGTAATATAGAATTATTATATAACTTAGATTATAACATAAATTATTTAACTAATTATATAATAAAGCCACAATTGCCAAAGTAAGAATGTTTTTATTCCTGGCTTTTTTGGAGTAAAACAGTGATTCCACTGTTACCACTTTATCTGTGTGTAATGTTGTAGTAGCTCAAAGTTTTTTGCTGTTTAAACTGTAAACCATGGCTTTATTACTGTGATTACTGGTGAAAATAGCCAATGTGCTGAAATTTTAGAAGAGCATCAATTCATGGAAAAAATATAACTTGAAATATGGGGATAAAAGGTTTCTGCCCAATGCGACAATGAAGTACAGCTTGGCAGCACTGCATCTCCATCAATGAGAAAGTCTAGTTTATTATGCAAAGGTTTTAAGGTTAACTGTTGATTTATGAATTGCAACACTTGCTACAACCTGTCAAACCTAAGCCCATTTCCAATACTTTTTAACCTAAATTAATTTGTTAAAGACTACTTTTTTTTTTTTTACTAAAATTGACTAAAATTTGACTAAAACCTTTTTGCGTTTTCGTCGACTAAAACTTGACTAAAATTTGACTAAAAACTTTTTGCGTTTTCATCGACTAAAACTTGACTAAAACTATCAAGTTTATAAGTGAGTAAAACTAAAAAGCATTTTCGTCCAAAAGACTAAAACTAAGACTAAAACTTAAACGGCTGCCAAAAACAACACTGCACCCAGCACTCAATGGGCTACGCCAGCACCACAGGGATTAACGAGGAACAAAAAAAAGGAAGGGGCAGAATGATGAATTCGAGAGCCAGCTGATGAATGTTCTCAATCAGTCTGCAGATGAGGAGGAGCTTTTTCTATTGAGTCTGGCACCACGTCTCAGAAACCTGTCACTTGAAAAAAGGAGTGAAGTTAAAATCGAGTTCCTCACTACTTTACATAGGGCTGAGTTTTCCTGAGAGATAAATTCTCGCTTATATATACTATAATATCTGAATCAAAACAAGAATAATGAACTCAGCTCTTTTAGAATAAGACATTTATTCAAACATTAAACCTGAAACTAAGATTTAAAATAAGTGAGTGGCTCTTAAAATAGCCTTTGTTTTATGTTGATGGGATGCAAAGACGACAGGTGAGCACAGCAGTCTAGGTTGTGTTGCCAGGGCACTTCACCTGCGGCAGAGGAAAAGTAGCTGTTAAAGGACTCTTGTACAGCTACGGCCTCTTGGGTGGAGTTGATGGTGCCTACTACTCTCCTTCCACGTGTAAGTGCAGGGATGTGATGTTCATCTACTGGGACTTCTACTGTGGAGTTCCACCTCTGGAAGTTATGAAGGACCACTGTTGCTTTCACAATAGCATCCACATTTGCAGAGCTCACTCCAATCACCCGGTGGTAGATTCTCCATTTAATTGTGCAGCAAGAATCCCAAAGGCATTCTCAACTACTCTTCTGGCTCGTGAAAGGCGGTAGTTAAAGATCCTTTTTGGTTGGGAGAGGTTTCTTCCAGGATAGGGCCTCAGCACATTCCTCCTTGTAAAGAAAGTGAAAGTGAAAGTGACACGTGACGGCCAAGTATGGTAACCCATACTTGGAATTTGACCTCTGCATTTAACCCATCCAAGTTAATGCACACACATTAGGAGCAGAGTAGTGAGTAGTTAACACACACACTGCAAACGTGGATACACACCCCCAGAGCAGCGGGCAGCTTTTGTGTGGCGCCCGGGGAGCGATTAGGGGTTAGGTGCCTTGCTCAAGGGCACCTCAGTCATTTCCCACCGGTTCTGGAATTGAACCAGCAACCTTTGGGTTACCAGTTCAACTCCCTAACCACTAGGCCTTGTAATAAAGTGAGAAGGAAAAACGCCATTTATAAATACAGGCTACAGTTGAATATTATTAAACCAAGAATGAAACACTTGTGTATTGTGTATTGAATAATTGTGTATTGTTACACCACTAATATATATATATATATATATATATATATATATATATATATATATATATATATATATATATATATATATATATATATATATATATATATATATACTGTATATATATATATATAACATTTTAAAATTAAATGTTTATGAATGCATGTATAAATAAAAAATGTAGTATTATATGTAAAAACTATACTCATATAGAAGGTAACATGTCACATCAGTGTCACATGAGTGTCACATGATCCTTCACAAATCAGTATTTAACTGATAAAACAGAGGATTTGATGCTCAAGAAACATCACTGATTATTATCGCTGTTGAAAACCGTTATTTAAATTTTTATTTCAGGATTATTTTATGAATGGAAAGTTCAAAAGAACAGCATTTATCTGAAATAGAATATTTTGTAACATTATAAATGTATTTACTGTGACTTGCGATCAATTTAATTCATCCTTGATGAATAAAAGTGCTGATTTATTTTATTTATTTCCCCCCAAAAAAAAAAAAAATTCTTACTGACCCCAAACCTTTGAGCGGTAGAGTTTAATGTTACAAAAGCTTTCTATTTCAGATAAATGCTGTTCTTTTGAACTTTCTATTCATCAAAGAATCCTGAAATAAATATGTAAAAAACGGTTTTCAACACTGATAATAATCATAAATGTTTTAACCGTCAGTTTTGTGTATTGTTACACCACTAATATATATATATATAATATAATATGAGTATAGATGTGTGTGTATAATACTACATTTTTATACACACACAAGTGTATATATATATATATATATGAGTAAAAATGTGTGTACAATACTACATTTTACACACACACACACACACACACACACACACACACACACACACACACAAAGTGTGTGTGTGTGTGTGTATATATATATATATATGCAATCAATATAACTTACCTAAGGGGAAAAGCCTCATCACCCACAAAGACATGAGGCATGGGCCCCAGGTGATCAGTGCGTGGGAGAGGAGCTTCTCTTCCCGCAGTGCTTGTCCAAAAGCAGAGGCAGAAAGGGTCCCTCCGTCACTGTTCCAACCAAAAGCTCCAACATCCACTACCCTAAAAAGATACCTTGCATCCACAACTGCCAGAAGTACAACAGAATATGTACCCTTGTAGTTGAAGTACTGGGAGCCTGAATTATGTGGTGCCTGGATTACCACATGCTTCCCATCTATTGCACCCACACAGTTGGAGAAGTTCCACGTCCCCTTGAATCCAATGGCGATCTCCTGCCAATCAGCAGTCTTCGGTACGGGCAGAAACTCATCAACCTGGCTATCCCAAATGGCCTTGGACACCTCTGGCACAATGCCTGCCACAGTGGAGATGCCCACTCTGTAACTAGAGGCAATGGTGGTGTAGGAGTCACCAGTTGCCAGGTATCTAAAATTAATGACATTGTAATGTTCATTCAAATATAACCAGTACAAATAAAACAGCCAAAACCTTTAACCACCTCCAATTAAGAAACTGGTGTATGAATTTTTATATTATTTTAATATAAATCACCAACCTCAGACAAATTGGCAGACGATCTGTTGAAGAAACTGTCTTTCTGTAGCTTGTATGGTCCAACTCTACCCAGCAAACAGTCGAACTGTTCCCTACTGAGGCGAAAGTACACCTGGAACCGGTCGCTGTGGAAACGGAGCTCCTTTGCCAGCCTGAATTTACCAAATTGTTCTCTGGACCAGAGGGTTTCATGCACCCACAACCTCTTCTTCCTTGCTTCTCTCTTAATTCTCATCAGCAGGACTAGTGCTATCGCTCGCTTCTTACAACGGGACAGATACATGTTTTCTGCTGACCGAAAGGAGGAACAACAGACGTAATAGAGCTCCCGCTAAAAGTGTTTAAAACTCTGCCTATGTCATAGCGCAGCGCAAATCACGTTGTATACACTGATTTCATGCAGCCGTTCGCCGTTTCTCAATATGCGTTCTTGTCTGTACTTGTGTTCTTGTGGACTTGTGAAACGTCATCAGTCGCTGCCCAAGTACCGTGCCAATACACAAGTTTGCATTTTGGCAAGAATGGTTAAAAATCCCGGAAGTGTTCTTGACACGCCCATTTTACCGAGGATGCATAGGTTGGTAACTTGTGTGAACTTGACGGCAGAAATATCCCAGCATTCATTTCGGCATTCGAGGAACTAGAGGTCAATACAGCAAGTCGTTTTTCTACAAGAATTTCGTATGCTATTTCATCACTAAATTCACTTCTGAGAACATTTGATGCGAGAAATCAACTGTGTAGATTTCAAATATTGGCATTTTTCGAAAATTTATGGCGAATCGAAAATGCGCTCAAACGTTTTCGGAAGTGAGAATCTCCAGCGTAGGTATCTTTATTGTTATTAATATACATTACATAGTGTACAGTTGTAGAGTAATCCCTTGAGCTGAGGGTAGGCTTAGGCGATAAAGCCTGGCTGTTATCGTCAATAATTCTCGTTATGTTTGGGTACTGCAGACGGCATCTGTGCGGGGGTATTATTGTGCAATACCAGCAAGAACACATCGTCTCAAACTGTCAGCAGCGTTCTGTGTGCTCATCACCTTGTGAGTTCATTCTTCCAGGAACAACTAGCAAGAGCGTTCTCCCCAAGAACACAAGTCTGTTCTTTGCATTCTTGGTTTTGAGAAACACCCGTTATTTTGAAATCGAAAGCGTGGCTCCGGTGGGAAGAAAACCGGAAGTGTCGCCTTTAATCACAGGAGAGTCGTGAAAGCGATGGCGTATTGTTGTGTTTAATGATGTTGTGTCAATTCTAAAACTGTACATACACTTCTATCATACTTTAGACTATATACAGTGAAATTCATTTATAAATAAAGTATTATAAATAAATTCAGAAAGTAAAAAAAAAAAAAGCAGTAATGAACTATGTACATATATATTGGATATTAACATCCAATAGTGTAAATCGCGGCAGCAGCTTCAGGTTGGTAGTCCAAGGCATTGTTGTTTATCTTTACTTCCGGGGTTCTTCCCACCAGAGCCTCACTTTCGATTTCAAAATGGCAGCTGCGTGAAATCAGCGTATTGAACTCAGCGTATTGAACCCAGCGGCAAGCGGCAAGCGCAGCGCATACCAAGCGCATTACAAGCGCATTACACCGGCCGCGATGCGGCGCGTTTCAGAAGCTTCCCAGAAGCGGCTCTCCGCTTCGCTAAATATAGGCGCCTAGTCTATTTACTATTTACGGAAATACAAAATAAAAGTAAAAAAAAACATGGTCAAATTCAAAATGAACACCCTGTGCAAACTCCCAAACGTATTACACACCAATATCCTTGGTAGAAACCATAGACTGTATGGTAGAAACAAAAAAAATCAAGAAAAACCACGTCGGACAGGCAAATCACGTGGTCTCGCGCATCCGTCGCTCCGCTTCTGAAATGTTCCTGGTATGAGCTAGCACCGCGTGGAGGACGGAATAAAACCTTGTCGCAGCCGTAATGCACCGCAGACGTGTGCGGTGTAAATGAGGGGTTACACTGCGAGCAGGAGCAGCGCCTGAGCAGCAGTGAAGCGGAGGGTTTCGACGCAGAATCTATTTTTGCTGCACTGCTCACGCTCAATTAAAGTAAAAGCACACTTTTAATGAACAAAATAAATGTGATTTCACACAAAAAGTACCTAAAATGCACAGAATTTGCATGTATAGTGTGTTTTAACAAGAACTGGAGTAGGCTATGTCAGAAAAGAAAATGAAGACTAAAAAATATTTATAGAAAATGTACCCATTTAAACTTGTTTTTATTAATCAGTTTGGGTAAAAGTGGTGTTTTATAAAAAAAACAAAAAACATATAGGCCTATAGAAAATAAAATTTGTGTGCGCAGTAAAGTAATGAACTAGAAAAAAATGAAATCGGAATCAGCTAAAATCTGTATCTGCAGGTCAAACTCAATGACAAATCGGAATCGCCCTAGGAAATTGTAATCGAGGCATCTCTATAATCTTTCTGATTGGCTGGTATCAAACACCATCACATAATCTGATGTTCACCTAGATGTTTTATTTATTTATTTCTACATTTACCTTAGTATTGTTGATGGGTTCAATAACACATCCTGCAAAAGGGGGGCCTTGGCCAGAACCTAGTGATATTTGGGGGGCCTTGTCATGGAAAAGTTTGGGAACCCCTGACCTAGTTAACAGTATATGTTATTGTTTCAACATCTCAAAGGGGCTACAGAGGAAACTGAAAACAGAAAACTTTTATAATCCTTTAAATGTCCAATCCACCTTCATGTTGAGTTTCCCTCCGACATGGGTGTTTCTGGATCTTGGGCACTTAGAAGACCTGAAAAACAAGATTCCAAAAACATGGTTACTGGAAATTATTCAGGGATGCTTTTTTATTTATTATTTTTTTCATAAATTGTGGTGTAATAGTAGCACTCATTTTGTTGAGTGGTGACACATTAGGGTTGGGTATCGTTTTTTAAAAACGGTACTGGTGCCTAAACCGCAGTGACGTGCGGTCTGGGTAGGCAAACTAGGCACTGCCTACCCTGCCAAAATTCAAAAATAAAAATGTTTATTAAATAATAAACTTGTATTTGTATTTTTACTGTTTATTCTTGTGATTTACAGTACCAGTCACAAGTTTGGAAACACTCTCAAATTCAGTGTTTTTTCATTATTTTAAAACCTTTCTGAATTTTATATTAATTTATAAGTCAACAACATTATGAAGAAATATTTATGGAATTATTTGGTAAAAAAAAATTGCTAATCAAACAAGAATATTTTTATAATTTATATTTTCTCAAAGTAGGCACCTTTTGCTAAGATGACAGCTTTTCACATCTTGGTATTTTCTCTGTCAGCGTTACGAGGTAGTCACCTTGAATGACTTTCAGTTCACAGCTGTGCATTATCAAGAGTTAATTGCTTGAAATTCTTGCCCCCTTAATGTGTTTGAGAGCATCAGTTGTGTTGTGAAGAGGTAGTGTTGGGATACAGTGAATGGTTGTATTTGAGTACCGTTCTAATCCATATTATGGCAAAAACTACTCAACTGAGCAAAGAGAAATGCCAGTCCATCATTACTTTAAGAAATGAAGGTTGGTCAATCAGAAGAATTTCAAGAACTTTGAAAGTATCCCCCGGTACAGTCACAAAGACCATCAAGCGTTATGATGAAACAGGCTCTCATCAGGACCGCCCCAGGAAAGGAAGACCCAGGGTTACCTCTATTGCACAGGATAAGTTCATCAGAGTTACCAGCCTCAGAAACCGCAAGTTAACAGCACCCCAGATAAGAGCCCTACTAAATACTTCACAGATTTCAAGTAGCACACACATATCAACATCAACTGTTCAGAGAAGACTGTGTGAATCTGGACTCTATGGTCGAATTGCTGCAAAGAAACCACTTTTAAGGAATAACAACAAGAGGAAGAGAATGGCTTGGGCCAAGGAACACAAACAATGGACAGGAGACCAGTGGAAATCTGTCCTTTGGTCTGATGAGTCCAAATTCCAGATTTTTGGTTCCAACCGCCATGTCTTTGTTAGACGCAGAAAAGGTGAGCAGATGGTTCCTACATGTGTTGTTCCCACAGTGAAGCATGGAGGAGGAAGTGTGATGGTATAGGGATGTTTTGCTGGTCGCGCTGTAGGCGATTTATTCAAAATCGAAGAGACACTTAACCAACATAGCTACCACAGCATTCTACAGCAACATGCCATCCCATCTGGTTTGCGCTTAGTAGGCCCATCATTTGTCTTTCAACAGGACAATGACCCTAAACACACCGCTAGGCTATGTAAGGGCTATTTGACCAAGAAAGAGGATGATGGAGTGCTTCGTCAGATGACATGGCCTCCACAATCACCTGATCTAAACCCAATTGAAATGGTTTGGGATGAGTTGGACCGCAGAGTGAAGGCAAAACAGCTAACGAGTGTTCAACACCTCTAGGAACTCCTTCAAGATAGTTGGAGAACCATTTCAGGTGATTACCTCATGAAACTGATTGAGAGAATGCCAAGAGTGTGCAAAGTTGTGATCAAAGCAAAAGGTGCTTACTTTGAAGAATCTAAAATCTGAAACATACTTTGGTTTGAATAATGTTTTTCAGTTGCGTAAATGATTCCTTAGATGTTGATGCATAGTCTGGATGACTTCAGTATTAATTTACACTGTTGGAGAAAAAAAAAATTTCCAAACTTTTGACTGGTACTGTATATATATGCAATATGTGTGTTATTCCAATTGTTTAGACGTTATGATGACAAATGTAGCAGTTACGCATAATCAAATAAAAAACAAATGGTAGAATAAGCAGTGCTTTTACTGTCCATTCATTGCAGACGACAAGCGAAAAACCCATGTTGCGCATGCGCACTTTGATCCTGTATTCTTCAACATGTATGGCAAAAAGCACAAATCTGCTGTGCCTTTGGACGTAAATATGGTATGCCAGTAAACATCTCCGTTACATATCAGACATGGACCAATTCAAATTGAGATATTACTGGACATTTGTGCAGCTAATGTCATTAACGTTACACCACAGCTAGCCTACATGCCTACACTCTAAAAAATGCTGGGTTAAAAACAACCCAATTTGGGTTATTTTGGCAACCCAGCGCTGGGTTGTTTTAACCCAACTAGTTGGGTTAAATGTTTGACCAAGCATGCTGGGTTGTTATTTTAACACAATTATGGGTTAAAAATAACTACAGTGCTTGGTTAATGTAACCCAAAATGGGTTGGAAATTTAAACTAGAAATTTTTGTAATTAAAATGACTAAAATAACACATCTACAGCAATACAGACTTCAGTAATCAAAATATGAAAATTAATTTTTGTTTTATCAAGTAAAATTGTCCATTTGTGAATACATTTTTTACAGATGTACATACACCAAGTTTTTTCACGTAGTATAACTGGGCAGCGCTTCTGTGTTGCACCACACACATGACCAGCGTCTGCCAATAGTGAGCCTACATGTGATGTACAACACAGACGCGCTACGCTAAAACACTACGTGAAAAAACACGAGGCCCAGAGAGAAGGAAATGAAAAGTGGAATAAAGTCATTATTTTTGTGTTTTTTTGTGCACAAAAAGTATTCTCGTCGCTTTATAAATTTAAGATTGAGCCAATGTAGTCACTTGGACTATATTAACGATGTCTTTAATACATTTTCTGGGCCAGCAAGTTATAATGTCTTATAAAGCCTATGGAGAGATGATCCAGCTCTCAGATTTAATCAAAAATATCTTAATTTGTGTTCTGAAGATGAACGAAGGTCTTACGGGGTTGGAACAACATGAGGGTGAGTAATTACTGACATAATTTTCATTTTTGGGTGAACTAACCCTTTAATTGATATTTATATTAATAGAATATTGTCTACAACTGCAAGAGGTAGTTTTTTGTTAGAAGGTGTAGACAAGCATCATTTAAACCAGGCATTCTCAACCCTGGTCCTCGTGGGCCACTGACCTAACCCTCTAACCCTAAATCAAACACACCTGAGCCAGCTAATTAAGCCTTTCAGGATTACTGGAAAGCTACAGGCAGGTGAGTTTGATGAAGGTTGGACCTAAACTCTGCAGGACAGTGGCCCTTGAGGACCAGGGTTGAGAACCCTTGTTTCAAACTAATGTTGTTTTTGATCCTCCCTCCCCCACCTAATATAGCCTGTATCTCAGAGAAACGTAATGATTTTTCTCATTCTCCTTAAAGGATATCACAACATGTAGAGCAGGGATGGGGAAGCATCGGTCCTGGAGGGCCACTGTCCTACAGAGTTTAGCGCCAACCCTGAAAAAAATCACCTGCCTGTAATTTTCTAGCAATCCCAAGGACCTTGATTAGCTTGTTCAGGTGTGTTTGATTAGAGTTGAAGCTAAACTCTGTAGGACAGTGGCCCTCCAGGACCAAAGTTGCCCATCCCTGATGTAGAGGGGGGTGATCATCAACAGAATGAATGTCCACCAAATCAAGTGCAGAAGAAGGAGACACAAAGAAGGCAAAAAAATGTCTGTCAAATTCAACGGTGTCCCATTTTTTCACGATGAATTTGACTTTGGAGTCAATGAGCACAATGCTCTGAATGGTTGCAAACTGGGGCTCACCATCAGCAGAGTGAGACACAAAAAGTGTCATTCCTGACCTGTAAGCAGTTCCTTTGCATTTAATCCAAGATGGCAAATAGACATCTGAGAACAATGGAATTCCCTCAAAACCACATTTCACTTTCTCAAACCCTCTATAGATCCCAGGAGTGTGGTGTATCCTGGACCAACTTCAAAGTCATGTGAAAACATCTTCCCAGAGAGCAGGGTGTAGCACAACATCATCTGGTATCGGAAAGCCTGCGTTTTACAGATATTGCGGAAATTGCAGGTTATATGGCTTAGTCTTTTGAAAAAGCTATGCTTTGCCTCAAAATGCATGCAACAGAACTGGACTTTCTATTATTCAGCTGATCAAGTGTCAAGACTTTTTGTTCAATCAAAGAATTGAGAACAAGTTTGGTTTCATAACCTCCAACCCCTTCCAGAATGTCATGCATGACATCTGGAGCTACGTTGTCAGTTACATGATAGAACTGCAGTTTATTGAGTGAACACTCTCTTTTGATGCCAGTTTCAGTTGGGTTATTCTGAAGCAGATCAGAGCGGTAGTTAACCCTGTTGCGCATTACTGACAGATCCTCAACTGTTTGTCCTCTCAAAACCTCTCTTTGTACCCGACACCATCGACACACAGTTTTCCCTGAGAAGCTTTCTGTGTAACCTAGGATGCCATTAAGACCCAAGTTATCCCCACAAACCTGTGCGACTCCTGCTTTGACAGTGCCCTTGAAATATTTTGTGACAACCTGTATTCCTTCCAATTCCAGATCTTCAATGTCAGACACAATTGGATCTAAGACAGCATTGATTCCATATGTTTTTACATCGTCTGTCTTGTACACTGCCAACAAGAAGTGAGAGTTTAGGCTGGAAATGGATACGGGATACTCAGCATGCAAGCATTTCAATTCAAATGAGCTTTATTGGCATGACTTGTACAGTATTGCCAAAGCATTGGCCATTACATAGGCAATGAACAAATAATCAATAAATTAATCAGTAAACAAATGCATGAATACATTTGTAAATTTTTTTTATATAATAAATTTTTAAAAAGAAGAAAAGAAATCAGTATCAAATGTAAAAAAAAAAAAATATATCAAACAATCAAAATAATAATTATTTGAAATTTTTTACAATTATTTATCCATCTGAGGTTCCACTGGTTGTCCTCATTTCATTGCATGAGGAGACATATTTTGCAGCAATTATCTCACATTTGGGCATTTCTCCCAGTACATATGGGAGTTTCTGTGTGTCTGATATGGATTTGAATTCAGGGTATATTTGGGAAATGTTTGCAAAGTGTTTTTGTCTTAGTGTATTATATTTGGGGCATAAGGTTAGAAAGTGCAGCTCTGTCTCTACCTGTCCCCGTCACACTGGGAGCAGAATCTCTCCTCTTGTGGGAGCCAGCTCTGTCTGTGGCGACCCTTTTCTATGGCCAGGCTTTAAGAGTAAAATAAATAAAACCTAGCTTGTGAACTGAGGTTTTTGATCCAAGTGGATTGACCATCTCACATTCATCATTGTAAATGACAAGAGGAATGGACAACTCTTTAGAAAAGAGTTCATTTGTTTTGAAGATTGTGCCATCTTTAAAATCTGCAAGACCTGCACTTTCTTGATTTTGCCACTCAAAGATTTTCTCCATTGTTCCTGGACTTTCTAAAAACTGCTTCAGCAAAGGCTTTAGAGGAACACGCTGAAAAGTGTCTCGGACTGCCACTTGTCTAACAGTCCCCGTCAATGTGTCTCTCTGTTGAGTGTATGAAAAGCCAGGGAGAGGTACTTCCTCTGGCTGCACAAAGCATCCAGACTGAGTAAAATACTGCATTTGTTTGTACTCTGACTCAAATCCCTAAGATGGTTGAGCCGCACATGCAAAATGTTCTAAGAGTTTCTGTGCCCCAGGACTCTCGCTGTGGCCTATCTCTCTTAAAAAAGAGACTGTGTTTCTCTGTAGAGATCCAACAACATCACTGATGAGGCTGGATGTGTGATCTACCACAAAATGAACAGTACTCAACGTCTTGGAGGAATTTGACCTTAATTTCACTAAAACAAAGTTACTCTTTCTTGTATATTTTCTTCCTGTCTACCTCATCAAATTGTTCTTCAGCAATTTCATCACAGTCCTCATCACACTGCTCAACAGCATCTAAAACTGAATTTGATAAATTATCATGCTCAACCAAAGGGGTTTCCTCCATTTCATTTCCAATGTCATGAACATGCTCCACTAGGTGTCTTCTAAATGATCTAATAATACTGAATGTGCGATGACATCCAGCTTGAGCAAACTGAAAGTAACTAGATGTAGAAAATACATGATGTACAACCCTCAAATGCGAAAATAAAGCTCTGATATAAGGCCCCAAAGACCTTTTGCATTTAAAGCAGATGAACCCCATGCCTTCTACACCTAATACCTTGTACTTACATCAAGTGCATTCTTGAGGTACTTCTTGAATTTTAAACAAAGTCCAATAATGGGGATAAGAGAGGTCAGTGTGACATCATCTAAAAGAAGGAGGGTTTCTTGATCAATCTTCTCAGCTGTAAGAGAAAAAAAAACACGCAGAACATAAGTATTTTGATGGAGATGATGAAACATCATTTTATAATGGATGGATACACTTTTTTGGGCTTCAAATTTTGGGATGCCATTCACTGCCATTATAATGATGGATTATCCAGGACATTTTCTGGTCCCACTTTATATTAGGTGGCCTTAACTACTATGCACTTACATAAAAAAAAATAAGTACAGTGTACTTATTGTGTTCATATTGTATTTTAAAACACTTTGGCTGATATTGAGGTGAGATACGGGTAAAGTTAGGAACAGGTGTGGTGGTATGGGTAAGTTTAGGGTTAAGTTAGGGACAGGTGTGGTGGTATGGTTAAGTTTAAGGGTAGGGTTTGGTGTAAGGGACGTGTCAACAGTGTAATTATAAATGTAAGTACAATGAAAAAACATGTATGTACACAATAAGTGCATTGTATTAAATTATTAATTTAAATGTTAGTACATAGTAGTTAAGGCCACCTAATATAAAGTGGGTCCTATTTTTTAATATAACTCCGATTGTATTCGTCTGAAAGAAGAAAGTATACACCTAGGATGGCTTAAGGGTAAGTAAATCATGGGGTAATTTTAATTTTTGGTTGAACTAACCCTTTAAGGACATTTCAAGGGAACGGCAAAGCGCTGCCGTTACCAACTGGTGTTCATTCACTCAGTTTCAGCTCAAATGCAACGTTATCGACTCTGGGTTATTTCAGACGGTTATATTCTTTTTAGATAGGCTATTTCTTTTTCAAAATCATTGATGATATTAATAATGCTGCAGTGTTATTTTGTTCTCATGTTTTTTAATGAAAGTTGTTTTTCAGTATGGCTTCGAAAATGTGCAGTGATGTCTGTAATCAATTTGATCACGAAAAATAAAATTAAGTGCAAAATGTGCATCGCTAATCAGTCATATATATAGCATTTTAATGAGAACAAGATTGCTTGTGGTGCTAATGGCACAGCCTATGGCGCAAATTACATGACAAAAAAATGGAAAAATAGAAAATCTGTTCAATTTCATTTATTCAAAAATTATTGTTTCTGATGTCACAATTTAGCAAAAGTAAAATTGAAAAAAGGGGATAAAATGGCAAATATCCATTGAAGTAACCGAAAAACTAAAAAATTAACGTCTGGTTTAAATTTTTAATTTTTGCATTTGCATTGTGTAGTCTGAAAAATTAATTGTTAAGGTTACACGGGCGTGATGCATCATGAAACATTTTATAATCTAATTGTTACCCTCAGAATTGTAATCAAATCATGAGGCAAGTGAAAATTCAAACCTTTTCTAAAAATATACGCTTGTTTGAACAGCAGATTTGATAAATTCAACAGAAAAGTCAATTTGTAATTTCTACACTAATTTTTCAGTTTTAAAGTGTGCAAGTGGATAGCAAAATTGATGTGGCCCACATATGGCCCACACTTGACACTTTCATCTGGCCCACATACCGCATGGAATGATGGCACTTGGGCGGTCCGCTCCTGTTTGCCAGATTTGGGCCACAATTAAGCCATAGCAATGCCGCATGTCAGCCATAAACAAAATAAATGAAGCCGAACTGGCCCACATCTGGCCCACAGTTCATTTGAATTTGGGCCCAGATTCGACACCTTGTATGTATACCTGAAATGATGGCACTTGGGTGGTTCACTCCTGTTTACCAGATCTGGGCCACAAGCAGGCCATTTGTTCACCCACATATTAGCCAAGAATTAACTAAATAAACCTTAAATGTGTGTTTTTGTGTGTGCCATTAATACTTTGGGAAACTCAGTGACTGAATATCACTGACAATAAGTGAACTCTGCATCAACAATATCCAACATACAGAAAAGAGAAATGTAAAAATGGCCCCTCTTTATGTTAAGATAAGTTACAACAGATGATTCAAACACATTTCTGAAAACATTTGCATCATTTATTAATATTGCCAAAGAACAACCCACTGCAAGTTTACATTTTCAAAACAGAAAAATAAATAAATAAATAAATAAATAAACAAACACAAAATATATGCATAGAAAGCATAGTAAAAACTAAATAAAAACAAAACATGTTTCCAGTAGCCTTGGTCATCAAAAAAAAAAAAAAAAAAAAAAACAGACAACAGAATTTAACACACTACAAAACCTTGGCAAATGGAACCATCCAAAATTATAGAATTTGACCTCCTTGACTGGGCCCATCTGCATCATGGCAATCTTGCAAGCCTTTATTGGATACACAAATGAAAAAAAAACCCTGTTGACTCAGTAACAGAACGCTGATAATACAATAGTGTTGAAGTACAAAACAAACACACACACAACTACTTAGAAGCCAAATTAAATAAAAAAGCCCTAAACAAAATATAATAAAAAAATAAAATAAATAAATACAAAACAAAAAAAGCAGGCACTGTAGTGAGAGATGCATTCAGGAATTACTTGCGTCTATACACCGTCTATTTACTAATAGTGAAGCTGCAAGTTTTAAAAACTTTAAAAACGGCTGTCTCTGTTCTTTAACTAAAGCAGCACATTAATACTGAATGGTGAATAAATGGACTGGAACTACCAGTGCATTAAACGGTTTGGTAACACTGTAAGGTCTTATTTGTTAACATTAGTTAATGTATTAACTAGTATTAATAACATTAACTACATTATTTATTAAGTTTTCTTAAAGTTACAGTCAATCATTATTTGATCATGTTAGTTCACAGTGCATTAACTAATGTTAACAAGTACAACTTTTGATTTTAGTGATGCATTAGTAAGCATCACAATTAGCATTAACTACGATTAATAAATACTGTAGAAGAATTGTTCATGCCACATGTTAACTAAAGTAGATAACTAATGTTAACTTGTAAAGTGTTACAAATGGCTACACCTTGCAGCCAATCAGAATCAAGTATTCAGACAGACCATGGTATTATACACATATAGCAAAAACACAATGTAACTGACTTACTGGTGTCTTGTCCCTCCTCCGTTTCTCTCTTTCTCTTCTCCCTCCGTCTCGGTCACTTGCAAGATGAAGCCATTTTTTAATAAATGATTCGATCTCTTGATCGGTGGCCACAGCTGTCAGTCTGTTGTTTCTGACAGTTCCTAAAAAAATATAACATTGTAAATGCAAGGATGGACTACACAACTTTTAAAATCTTAGGACCCAATTAGGGAACACAAGCATTAGCCAAGTGCATAGTTAGCCAGCGCCAATGTAAAGAACATGTTGGCCATGGCCAAGGACACTCTTTGCTTCCAGATGCCCAAAAGGAACAAGTTTGATGCCTGCTAGGAAGATCGGACTGCGTCAAAAAATGGAAATCATATTATGAAAAAAATGTTTATCTCCAAAACACGTTGGCCTCAATTATAATAAAAGTGTGAAATACATAGAGGAATAGCCTAATACCTGAACCAACTTTTAAATAGGCTACCTGAACCCAAAACATCTATTATTGTTACTTTGTAATCATCTCATAAACGCTTTTATTGTGAGAAAAAGCATGTAGTTTTTTTAATTTGTGCATTATTCCTAGGGTTAATGAAACATTGCTGTCACAAAGTAATACAACTAGTGTATTGAATTTTCAATAAAATTTTCCCAGGGTGACGAGCAAATCCTGGTCCGCCTCAAGTCAAGGATTCCAGCGATATAAGACACTTGAGCCTAGGCCTAACGGTTGATGTATGGGATGATTATAGTCTCATTATGATTAATAAATGCACACACAATTATCCATGTACTAGATACATTTTGTGAATGTATTTTACTAACCACAAACAAATGCCATTTAATTTGAATCTGTGGAATTCGGGATTGAATGAGTGTGCAGCAATTTGTACAAATACAGCCACGTTTGTGAATAAACATGTTCTGTTATCCATTAATAAATCAAAAATCGCTCATTCAAAAATGAATCTGTGCATTTGTGGATTAGAAGACACGCGTGCATTAATTGACATCTTGTTCGAATCGATCGTGTTCGGTTCATTTGGATTTTGAGACAACCGGTGGGTGACAATGGGCATTGTTCGCATTCTCCCGAAAAAACTTTAAAACATGGATAATACCATTTTAAACCAACAAGCTGGTTGGGTAAGTAACAAATTTTAACTAAATAACTGGATGACAAATCTAACCAGAACATGACTAGAATGCTGTGTTTCCCGTTAGTCAAGTAACGTTAGTAGCCTACGCAAATTCCGTAATCACCTGCATCGTAGTTTAATCTTAATGAAGTTAATGTTTACTCCGTTCTATAAATTTTAACATGTACCGTATGTAAAACGTGGTTTATTTTAATCATTCATAATTTTTCCATGTTTCTTTATTCCATTTCTCTTTATTCCATGTCTCTTTAGGAATTACTACATGACCACATTCTGGAGAGATTACTTGCACGGGTTACACATGCTCTTCAGCAACCTCAGATTGACATTGATTATTTGGATTTTGTATGTAGGCAGGAAGTAGTATTTCTTGATGCTGTGGCACAGCATGTTCATCTGTCTCAGGATGTGACAGAAAGATTAACTGAACTCCATAATGCAATCCAGATTCACAGACGCACTCAAATTTCACAATCAGTTGTTCAGGTGGAAAGACAAAGTTCAAGTGGGCGTCCAAGGATTGTAGTGCCTACAGATCACATTGCCTATCTTCTGGAGATTGGACTCCCTGTTAAAACTATTTCAAATTTGCTGGGTGTTTCCCGGGCTACACTCTTTAGGAGGATGGCCGAAAACAATCTATCAGTTAGGGGATTGTACAGTACCTGCACTGATGCAGAACTTGATGGACTTGTTTCCCAAGTCAAAGAAAGAATGCCACATGCAGGCTACAGATTGATTAAAGGGACACTTAAGGCGCAAGGTCATCATCTGCAGTGGAGCAGAGTAAAAGCACCAATGCACCGGGTGGATAGTCTTGGGATTCTCTCAAGAATGAATCAGTTGGGATGTGTAATAAGAAGAACATACTCAGTGCCATGCCCAAAGTACATAGTACATATAGACACAAACCATAAACTCATCAGGTAACTTGAGAATGTATTAAACAATAAATGTACTATGCTCTACAATAGACTGTTTTAATATTTCCAACATTATTCAAGAGTTTACAGTTCAAAAGCATTGCATTTTTCTACAGGTACAATTTAGTGATCTTTGCTGGGATCGATGGTTTTTCACGCAAGGTGAGCACACATTTTTATCTAAAAGTACAGTATATACTGGATATGTGTGCTTAAAATGCTTGTCTTTTGTATAGATAATGTACCTGGGAGCTGCAGACAACAACCGATCTGACACAACCCTAGCTTTCTTCAGTCAGGCTGTTGAGGAATTTGGATACCCACTGAAGTAAAACTAGAATTTTTTTATAATTTTTTATTGCGTACTGTAAAAAAAATAAATAAAATTAAAGCTGCAAGCAGCATTTAGCGGGGTTCAAGCATTTAGGGTCTTTAACCCTCAGAGGTCGGAGATCACGCCGGCGTGATCTGCTCGCTTTTTTCCTTATGAGTTGAATTGAGACCCAAAATACTCTTTTGACTTTGATTTTACAAAACAAGTTTCATACATCAATCGATTCTGTTAAATGTGTATTATTTTTGTGTATACTCACAATAAAAACAAAGTGTGTTGTACTTTTTGCCAAATAAAGAAAAATAAACGTGATGCGAGTTCTGCCTTCTATCTGCCAGTGTCGTCCATTCTGAAACGCGTCCGAAAATGAACAATAACTCAGCGAATACTCAGTCAAACAGGCAAACAGACATACAGGCATGAAGCTTGAATTCTCTTCTCTTAAATGAAGTAATTTATATAAAAAACAAATATTCTCATGTTGTGAAATCTGTATTAAAAGAGAGCGATTCCAGTCGACCTCATTAGAGCTAATTCAAATGTAATGTGACTCCGCCTACGGAGAGCGCGCACTATTCAAACGCAAATGAATGAGGCAATCCAAGCAAACCTGTGAACGCCCACATATCAGTTTATTCAGATCATTACTTTAACACCGCCTCAGCAGCGCTGTGAGCAATAACAATAATGAAAAAAGTACCTCAGAAGTGCGGGTATATCGAGGAGCGAGCTGAGGAATACTGTAAGTTTTTTTTTCTTCTCACGTGAATCGGGTTTCTGTTTTTAATAAATGAACGGCAGAGATGCGCGCTGTTTACCACAGCTCGCAAAAAGACAGTTTAAATTTAAATCGCGTGTGTGAATGAATGAGGATGTTTTAGCAAACTGTATTACTATGAGTAAAAATCGACTGAAATATGTTGAAATAAAATGTAGGCTATTTGTACGTATTTGTACGTAGCAATACGTATTAAACTGCAATTTTATATGCCCTAATATTTCATAAAAACAACGTTACAGTCAGGCGAAATATGAAAGACAACATTTTGTTGACTAGATTTGAGTACAGTTTTTACTGTAGAATATACTGCCACATAAGCTTTTGATGAAAAAAGTAGCCTAAGTGCGGGTATATCGAGGAGCGAGCTGAGGAATTCTGTAAGTTTTTTTTTCTTCTCACGTGAATCGGGTTTCTGTTTTTTGACGAATGAACGGCAGAGATGCGCGCTGTTTACCACAGCTCGCAAAAAGACAGTTTAAATTTAAATCGCGTGTGTGAATGAATGATGATGTTTTAGCAAACTGTATTACTATAATGAGATGAGTAAAAATCGACTGAAATATGTTGAAATAAAATGTAGGCTATTTGTATAAGCAATACGTATTAAACTGCAAATTAACATTTATATGCCCTAATATTTCATAAAAACAACGTTACAGTCAGGCGAAATATGAAAGACAACATTTTGTTGACTAGATTTGAGTACAGTTTTTACTGTAGAATATACTGAATATATATCAAATAAGCTTTTGTTTAGCAATTTTTATATATATATATAATCTTATAAGCCTATAATCTTTTTTTTTTTTACAAAGAAAGAGTACACTTGAAATATTGTTGAAATTTTAATTATTGTTGTAATTGTAACCTTTTTAATAAAATAGCAAAACATATTTACAAGATAGATGTAAGCAAAATCTTAAATGGTCAATTTAAGTCTTCTTCTAATTTTTTGTCCTTGCATTGTGGCTCAGTCAGTGTCACACCTGAATGAATGGCTAATTATGCAGAGTCATTATGCATAATGGGTGGGACATTTTGTATTCCAAGATGTAAACCACTCCTCGTTCACGCGCACTCGCATAATGGCTTTCCAAGCAAAACCTGTTTTACATCAATTTAAATCAATGTACTGTTTTATCTGAACGATAAAGCAAGACTATTTTCACATAATTTTGAAGCCAGAACTCGAAGGAAGAACATCCATTTCTCAAAAGTCTTATTCATGTATATTTATTATGAGTTTTGAGGTCTTCTTTCAGCAACTTTAATTTTTAATTTTTTCAATAACCACGCATAAGCATTATTCTCTTAAAAATAAAAAAATATACATGCATGGTGATCACATATTTTGGTAGCCCTGTTTGTGCTATATAGAGTGAATTTACACCTTTGCCATTAACATGTTTATAAATAACTGAAAAAAGCACAAATGTCAGAGCATGTCAGAACACCTCCAGTGCCCAGAAAACACCTCAGACTCCAGAGGGTTAAGCACATAAGGCAGTTTAGTGAGTTGTAGTTTTTGTTTAGGATTTACAGGCTTTTGAGTGTTTTTTTGCCATACCCATTTTCTAAATGATCCTGTTATGGCTACCCAATGGGTAAAGTTAAAGTTTTTTATATAATTAATAATCTAGAGCTTCCAGAGAATTGTACTGCACTGGTATATTTCCGATCGGGCGAAAAACCTAGGACTAGTTCGCAAAAGTAGGTTTTTAACATAATCGCAAGTATTTAATGAACAAATTGATTGACAGCAGTAGTTCTTGAGGCAAAGTTGTTCAGTATGAGGAGATCTATCAAATGATATGCATCACGTGATTACATAGCCGTAAAACCTGTTAGCGTCAACAAGTGGCTGATTTTTCAAAATTCTTACAGACCTCTAGGGCCACGAGTCAAACATGCCCACCGAGTTTCGTTCTGATCGGCCTCCGTTAAGAGCAAACTAACAGCTTTGAATTAAAATGGTGAGGTATCCTGTTGTAAACATCAACCATGCCTGTTGACAGTTCTCTTTTGTGGGAAGGGAATGAAAAGTTCTCAAATCCGCAGCACAGCCTCAGACATAACATTTATATCCATGATCTGCCATTTTCACTATTGTCCTTGCTTGCTTCTTCACAATACCTGCAGATCTTCTGATGATTCGGCTGTGCAGGTCCACATTAACACTGCCTGGCCTAGAACATGGACTGGAAAATGCAAATTTGGGGGGTATAAATATAAATGATCCTGACTCCAACGTCACTGTCGGTGTTATGGTGGGATTCACTCATTTTTCAGCGGTCTTTTGCAAACAGGAGATTTACACATGAAGGAGGAAACAATGGTGTTTGAGGCTCACGGTATGTCAGTTCCATGTCCAGAACTCTTATCATTCAACTATGCCAAGATAAATACAGTTTTCAATTGTATGGCACCTTTAAAATAGATGATTAGTAATATAATGCTTACTTGGAGTCTGAAATGGCTTTAACAAAAGAAGAAAAATATTCTTAGATTTCTGTTCATTCTAATCATGTACAAATAAAGTAGCACAATAAGATTACATTTATTTGAATGCATTAGTGAGTGTGTGATTGTGCTGTGTGTGCAGCGTGTCAATACTAAAAGTGAAGGTGTAGTTGATATCTTTGGTGATAATATCTGTAGTAATCATAAAAAAACAATTAAGAAATAAAGAATTAAAATTACAAATAATATTCTATTAAGATATGAGTTACAATAACATGATTTGCAATAGTAATAATATCAATAATATATGCACAATACACACAGATTAGACTATCAGGTCTGTGTTTTACAAAAACATTAGTATTGCAGCCAATGTGAGTCTGTGGGATTTATAAACAGACAAAATATGATTTGAAATGTTATTTTAATGATTTTATTAAGTTTAAACAATATTTCAAATGGAAAAAAAAATGAAAAATAATATTTTAGTGAGCAGAATGAACCAATGAGTGTTCTTCTTCTGGTGGTTAAAATGTAAATGAAAACAATAATACTTAAACAATAATACTTAATACACTAACCATGCTTGAACACACACATGCACACACATTTTGTTGTAGATGTAGATATTTAAAATAAAAGATAGGTAACAAAATGATAATTGCAAATCTCCTCTGTATAACACCATTTTCAGATTTCAAATTAATCACTGAGAGGCAGAATTGTTCAAACTGAGAGCTCAGTAAAAATGAAGTGATAAACTTTGACAAAACATGACTGTGTTATAATAGGTGATTTTCATGCAAGTAATTTTATATAGTCCAAAAACTATTGCAAAAGCACAGATGAAAATATTTTATTAAGTAGAATGTCCTGCAGAGGGCATTAGAAGACCACTAATTGACTCACTTTCATTTGAAAGACTTTTTTTATCCACCAGTAAAACAAAGCAGTTTCTCCATGTTCTTTCCATTAAGCATGCTTACACACACAGACACACACACAAACACAAACACATCCACACACACACACACAAAGACAAATATGTTTTCATTGTTTTTAGGATGTGATATTGTGAAAATATCTTCATCTCCTCATCTTGAACAACTTTGCCTCAAGAATCACTAATGTCAATCAAACCGTTCATAATCATAATAAAAAAAAATATATATACAAATATCATAATAAATAAAAAAACATCATAATAAAAAAGATTGCTTCTTAAAGCATTTGTTTATTTCCCAATACTGAAAGCGAATTAAAAGATCATGCGTAATCCTGCTGCTCCCTCTAGTGGACAACAGTGGTATTATAGCTTACATTTTACAGTTGAAGTGTTTGAATGAATGAATGAATGGGAATTTGTTTTTTTTACTTATATCTCAGGAACCAAAAGGCGAAAAATTCTGAAACTCAGAGCATAGATAGTGCTTGAGGAGCCCTGTTGAATGAGACCATCAAGGTGTTTTTGGGCGATTGGGGCTGGGAGTTATGACTGTTATAAGGCATATCTGTTCGGGCTATTATCTCTGGAATGCCCAGGGCAGATAACACCACATTTGAATCGAAGCTAGCCAAGGACGTGCCCTTTCCAACGAGCTCTCACACAATGTTCGGGGTGGTCTGGGTCGGGAGTAATGGCCGTTCAAAATCGGGGGTCCCGCGGGCTGGCGATGCGCGGGGGGCGCGCTCCCGAGGCCCGCGACGACACGTTTCGATCAAGAGCCCGGAGAGGTCCTCACCATCAAAATTTGAGCGCGCAACGACTTTCCGTTTTCGAGTTATGAATGAATTTGTATTCGGGGGCGTGGCTTAAATGCCGTTATACTTTCGTTTCATTTCATTCATTTACTTTCGTCCATTTCCATATCTCAGTGTAACACAATTGTCAATAGTAATACTCAATAGATGAGTTTTGACAAAATGTGATTGTAAATGTTAAAATAATGATTTTATAAAGTCTAAATATGAATTTTATAACAATATTAGGTAGTAGTATGATGAAATGACAGCAGGGGGCAGTAAAATATCACTTATTGGCTTAATATGTCATTATATTCATATAAAATCACCTTTTGAAGAAGTTAAACTTTTTTTCTGATAATTATTGATCTAGAGAGTTCAGAGAATTGTGCTGCACTGGTTTTGAACATTATGATATGAACATTATACGATAATAGATAGAAGACACCATTTACAGATGGTCATATGTTGATTCACATATGCTCATCAATTTTTGTGAAGTTCTGAGTTTTCGTTTAGGATTTATAGTTATAACTATATAGTTATAGTTTAGCAGTTTTCTGCACTAAAGCAAACCAGTTTTTCCATGTTAACTCAATCATGCATGCTTACACACACACACACACACACACACACACACGAAGACAAATGTTGTTGTTGTTTTTTCAATGCTATTGGGATATGTCATACTGAAAATATATTTGAATGGTCTATAAACATTTCACAAAGTCTTTGTTAGCTATTAATCAGAAGATTCAGAATTTATTCAGAAACCTAAGACTACACAAACACATTATGTTGTAGATACAGACATTTGAAATATATGATGTGATAAAACTGTCAATACTAATACTTTAACGGACGGATTTTGACTAAATGTAATTGTAAATGTTAAAATAGTGATTTTATAAATTTTAAACAGCAGGGGGCAGTAAAATACAACTTATTGGCTTAATATGCCATTATATTCATATAATTTTCACCTTTTTAACTGTTATAGAGGCAAATTTTGTCCGATCGGTCTGAAAATTTTCATGCATGTTCAGAGTGATATTTCACTGGCTTTTTAAGAAGGTCTGAGTCATTCATTAAAGAGATATAGGCTTTCGGGGACACTTGGTAAAGGCTACATTTTGAAGTGAACCTATTATATCTATCAAAATGAAGTAGTTCAACATTTTCTGACAATTATTGACCTAGTGAGTCCAGAGAATTGTATTGCACTAGTTTTGAACATTATGATATGAAAACTATATGATCAGAGATGGAAAAGACCATTTACAGCCAATACAGGCAGTTTACCATAGGAAATATATGGTTTTAAAGCTTTTTAACAGTTATAGCGCCACCTTTGGTCCAGTCTCCATAAAATTTTGCATGCTTGTTAATGATGTCATGTCACATATGCTCACCAACTTTTGTGAAGTTCTGAGTTTTCATTTAGGATTTATAGGCTTTTTAGTGTATTTTGCCACGCCCATTTTATAAATGACCCTATTACAGCCATACAAATGCAAAAGTTCAACTTTTTTTTGATAATTATTGATCTAGAGAGTCCAGAGAATTGTCCTAGACTGGTCTGGTTCCGATCGGGCAAAAAACCTAGGACTAGTTCGCAAAAGTAGGTTTTAGACATATTCATGAATATTTAATGAACGGTTTGATTGACAGAAATGGTTCTTGAGGCAAAGTTGTTCAGCATGAGCAGATATATCAAATGATATGCTTTTTGTGACGATAAGTGTAACACCACGTGATTACAGAGCCAAAAAACTCGTTAGCGCCAACTAGTGGCCGATTTCTTTCAAAATTCTTACAGACCTCTAGGGCCATGAGTCGAACATGCCCATCGAGTTTCGTTCCGATCGGCCTCCGTTAACCTTGTCTAATAGGTGCTCAACTTCATTGGCCAATGGCGGCCATGTTTTTTGAGATACGCCAATGTCCTCATAGACATACATGGCACCTTGGACCAAGACACTGCATACCAATTTTCAAGTCAATCGGACTAACGGTCAGGTGGTTATAGCCCTTTTCATGTTTTTTTCATGTTATAGCGCCACCTAGTGTTCAATCGTCGCGATTTTTTTACTGTGACCCCAGAATGAACCCATACATATGTGTACCGAGTTTGGTGAAGCTATCTTATTTACTTTTTAAGTTATAGCCATTTTAGTAAAATAGGCTCCTCCCACAACGATTATTTTGCGCCCCCTAGCGTCCATGAATCGAAATTTCAACATTTTTTCGATAATTATTGATCTTCAGACTCCAGAGAACATTTCTGCACTGGTTTGGCTCCGATCGGGCAAAAAACCAGGGACTAGTTCGCAAAAGTAGATTTTCGACAAAATTCAAAATGGCGGAAAATCTATCATGACGGAAATGAAATCGGAGATATACGTTTTGTTCGTCAGGCGTCCAGCTTTCCAATGATATAAGACACTTGAGTCTGCGACATACGGTCTAGGAGTTATGAGCAGTTTCGCGCTTTTGGTTGCTATAGCGCCACCTATGGGCCAATCGGGGTCATAATCTCTGAACCTCTCCTCGATTTTTGTACTACCATCTGGCAAAGTTTCAATGCTCTAGCCCTTACGGTTTGGGCTGCACGATGCGTTTTACGGCAGAAGAATAATAATAATTAAAGCTGCAAGCAGCATTTATCGGGGTTCAAGCATTTAAGGCCTTTAGGCACATAAGCATTTAAGACATTAAGATTTATTTAGAAAGCTTTTAACCACTGAAATAATAGATGGAAAAGTCCATTTACAGCCAATACAGGCAATTTACCATAGGAAATATGTGTTTTTTAAAGCTTTTTAACAGTTATAGCACCATCTATAGTCCGATCTCCATGAAATTTTGCATGCTTGTTAATGATGTTATGGCACATAAGCTCACCAATTTTCGTGAAGTTCTGAGTTTTCGTTTAGGATTTATAGGCTTTTGAGTGCATTTTGCCACGCCCATTTTCTTTATGACCCAATATACCCATGCGAAAAATGCAAAAGTTCAACTTTTTTTTGATAATTATTGATCTTGAGAGTCCATAGAATTGTCCTAGACTCGTTTGGTTCTGATCGGGCGAAAAACCTAGGACTAGTTCGCAAAAGTAGGTTTTTAACATAATTACGAATATTTAATGAACGGTTTGATTGACAGCAATGGTTCTTGAGGCAAAGTTGTTCAACAAGAGGAGATCTATCAAATGGTATGCATTTTGTGACAATAAGTGTAACACCACGTGATTACAGAGCCATAAAACTCGTTAGCGCCAACTAGTGGCCGATTTCTTTTAAAATTCTTACAGACCTCTAGGGCCATGAGTCGAACATGCCCACCGAGTTTCGTTCCGATAGGCCTCCGTTAACCTTGTCTAATAGGTGCTCAAACTTCATTGGCCGATGGCGGCCATGTTTTTTGAGATACACCAATGTCCTCATAGACATACATGGCACCTTGGACCAAGACACTGCATACCAATTTTCAAGTCAATCGGACTAACGGTCAGGTGGTTATAGCCTGTTTTATGTTTTTTTCATGTTATAGCGCCACCATGTGACCAATCGCCGCGATTTTTTTACCGTGACCTCATATTGACGTCTTACACATGTGTACCAGGTTTGGTTAAAATACCTCTTTTACTTCTGGAGTTATAGCCATTTTAGTAAAATAGGCTCCTCCCACAACGTTAATTTTGCACCCCCTAGCGACCGTGAATCGAAATTTCAACTTTTTTTTGATAATTATTGATATTCAGACTCCAGAGAACAATTCTGCACTGGTTTGGTTCCGATCGGGCAAAAAACCAGGGACTAGTTCGCAAAAGTAGATTTTCGACAAAATTCAAAATGGCGGAAAATCTATCATGGCGGAAATAAAATCGGAGATATACGTTTTGTTCGTCAGGCGTCCAGCTTTCCAATGATATAAGACACTTGAGTCTATGACTTACGGTCTAGGAGTTATGAGCAGTTTCGCGCTTTTGGTTGCTATAGCGCCACCTATGGGCCAATCGGGGTCATAATTTGATAACCTCTCCTCGATTTTTGTACTACCATATGGCAAAGTTTCAAAGCTCTAGCCCTTACGGTTTGGGCTGCACGATGCGTTTTACGGCAGAATAATAATAATAATAATAATAATAAAAATCAGCACAATTACAATAGGGTTTCAGCACTTCGTGCTTGAACCCCTAATTAAAGCTGCAAGCAGCATTTAGCGGGGTTCAAGCATTTAGGGTCTTTAAGCACATAAGGCAGTCTAGTGAGTTGTCTGAGTTTTTGTTTAGGATTTACAGGCTTTTGAGTGTTTTTTGCCATACCCATTTTCTAAATGATCCTGTTATGGCTACCCAATGGGTAAAGTTAAAGTTTTTTATATAATTAATAATCTAGAGCTTCCAGAGAATTGTACTGCACTGGTATATTTCCGATCGGGCGAAAAACCTAGGACTAGTTCGCAAAAGTAGGTTTTTAACATAATAGCAAGTATTTAATGAACAAATTGATTGACAGCAGTAGTTCTTGAGGCAAAGTTGTTCAGTATGAGGAGATCTATCAAATGATATGCATCACGTGATTACATAGCCGTAAAACCTGTTAGCGTCAACTAGTGGCTGATTTTTCAAAATTCTTACAGACCTCTAGGGCCACGAGTCGAACATGCCCATCGAGTTTCGTTCTGATCGGCCTCCGTTAAGAGCAAACTAACAGCTTTGAATTAAAATGGTGAGGTATCCTGTTGTAAACATCAACCATGCCTGTTGACAGTTTTGTGGGAAGGGAATGAAAAGTTCTCAAATCCACAGCACAGCCTCAGACATAACATTTATATCCATGATCTGCCATTTTCACTATTGTCCTTGCTTGCTTCTTCACAATACCTGCAGATCTTCTGATGATTCGGCTGTGCAGGTCCACATTAACACTGCCTGGCCTAGAACATGGACTGGAAAATGCAAATTTGGGGGGTATAAATATTAATGATCCTGACTCCAACGTCACAGTCGGTGTTATGGTGGGATTCACTCATTTTTCAGCGGTCTTTTGCAAACAGGAGATTTACACAAGAAGGAGGAAACAATGGTGTTTGAGGCTCACGGTATGTCAGTTCCATGTCCAGAACTCTTATCATTCAACTATGCCAAGATAAATACAGTTTTCAATTGTATGGCACCTGTAAAATAGATGATTAGTAATATAATGCTTACTTGGAGTCTGAAATGGCTTTAACAAAAGAAGAAAAATAGTCTTAGATTTCTGTTCATTCTAATCATGTACAAATAAAGTAGCACAGTAAGATTACATTTATTTGAATGCATTAGTGAGTGTGTGATTGTGCTGTGTGTGCAGCGTGTCAATACTAAAAGTGAAGGTGTAGTTGATATCTTTGGTGATAATATCTGTAGTAATCATAAAAAAAAACACTTAAGAAATAAAGAATTAAAATTACAAATAATATTCTATTAAGATATGAGTTACAATAACATGATTTGCAATAGTAATAATATCAATAATATATGCACAATACACACAGATTAGACTATCAGGTCTGTGTTTTACAAAAACATTAGTATTGCAGCCAATGTGAGTCTGTGGGATTTATAAACAGACAAAATATGATTTGAAATGTTATTTTAATGATTTTATTAAGTTTAAACAATATTTCAAATGGAAAAAAAAATTAAAAATAATATTTTAGTGAGCAGAATGAACCAATGAGTGTTCTTCTTCTGGTGGTTAAAATGTAAATGAAAACAATAATACTTAAACAATAATACTTAATACACTAACCATGCTTGAACACACACATGCACACACATTTTGTTGTAGATGGAGATATTTAAAATAAAAGATAGGTAACAAAATGATAATTGCAAATCTCCTCTGTATAACACCATTTTCAGATTTCAAATTAATCACTGAGAGGCAGAATTGTTCAAACTGAGAGCTCAGTAAAAATGAAGTGATAAACTTTGACAAAACATGACTGTGTTATAATAGGTGATTTTCATGCAAGTAATTTGATATAGTCCAAAAACTAATGCAAAAGCACAGATGAAAATATTTTATTAAGTAGAATGTCCTGCAGAGGGCAGTAGAAGACCACTAATTGACTCACTTTCATTTGAAATACTTTTTTATCCACCAGTAAAACAAAGCAGTTTCTTCATGTTCTTTCCATTAAGCATGCTTACACACACACAGACACACACACAAACCCACACACACACACACACACACACACACACACACACACACACAAAGACAAATATGTTTTCAATGTTTTTAGGATGTGATATTGTGAAAATATCTTCATCTCCTCATCTTGAACAACTTTGCCTCAAGAATCACTAATGTCAATCAAACCGTTCATAATCATAATAAAAAAAAAATATATATACAAATATCATAATAATAAAAAAAACATCATAATAAAAAAGATTGCTTCTTAAAGCATTTGTTTATTTCCAATACTGAAGCGAATTAAAAGATCATGCGTAATCCTGCTGCTCCCTCTAGTGGACAACAGTGGTATTATAGCTTACATTTTACAGTTGAAGTGTTTGAATGAATGGGAATTTGTTTTTTTACTTATATCTCAGGAACCAAAAGGCGAAAAATTCTGAAACTCAGAGCATAGATAGTGCTTGAGGAGCCCTGTTGAATGAGACCATCAATGTGTTTTTGGGCGATTGGGGCTGGGAGTTATGACTGTTATAAGGCATATCTGTTCGGGCTATTATCTCTGGAATGCCCAGGGCAAATAACACCACATTTGAATCGAAGCTAGCCAAGGACGCGCCCTTTCCAACGAGCTCTCACACAATGTTCGGGGTGGTCTGGGTCGGGAGTAATGGCCGTTCAAAATCGGGGGTCCCGCGGATTCGCGATGCGCGGGGGGCGCGCTCCCGAGGCCCGCGACGACACGTTTCGATCAAGAGCCCGGAGAGGTCCTCACCATCAAAATTTGAGCGCGCAACGACTTTCCGTTTTCGAGTTATGAATGGATTTGTATTCGGGGGCGTGGCTTAAATGCCGTTATACTTTCGTTTCATTTCATTCATTTACTTTCGTCCATTTCCATATCTCAGTGTAACACAATTGTCAATAGTAATACTCAATAGATGAGTTTTGACAAAATGTGATTGTAAATGTTAAAATAATGATTTTAAAAAGTCTAAATATGAATTTTATAACAATATTAGGGAGTAGTATGATGAAATGACAGCAGGGGGCAGTAAAATACCACTTATTGGCTTAATATGTCATTATATTCATATAAAATCACCTTTTGAAGAAGTTAAACTTTTTTTCTGATAATTATTGATCTAGAGAGTTCAGAGAATTGTGCTGCACTGGTTTTGAACATTATGATATGAACATTATATGATAAAAGATAGAAGACATCATTTACAGCAAATACAGGCAATTTACCATAGGAAATATATGGTTTTAAAGCGTTTTAACAGTTATAGCGCCAACTATCGTCCGATCTCCATAGAATTTTTCATGCTTGTTAATGATGTTATGTCACATATGCTGACCAATTTTTGTGAAGTTCTGAGTTTTTATTTAGGATTTATAGGCTTTTTAATGTATTTTGACACGCCCGTTTTATAAATGACCCTATTACAGCCATCCAAATGCAAAAGTTCAACTTTTTTTTGATAATTATTGATCTAGAGAGTCCAGAGAATTGTCCTACACTGGTCTGGTTCCGATCGGGCAAAAAACCTAGGACTAGTTCGCAAAAGTAGGTTTTTAACATATTAATGAATAATTAATGAACAGTTTGATTGACAGCAATGGTTCTTGAGGCAAAGTTGTTCAGGATGAGGAGATCTATCAAATGATATGCATATTGTGTGGATATTTGTAACACCACGTGATTACAGAGCCGTAAAACTCGTTAGCGCCAACTAGTGGCCGATTTCTTTCAAAATTCTTACAGACCTTTAGGGCCATGAGCCGAACATGCCCATTGAGTTTCGTTCCGATCGGCCTCCGTTAACCTTGTCTAATAGGTGCTCAAACTTCGTTGGCCGATGGCGGCCATGTTTTTTGAGATACGCCAATGTCCTCATACACATACATGGCACCTTGGACCAAGACACTGCATACCAATTTTCAAGTCAATCGGACTAACGGTCAGGTGGTTATAGCCTGTTTTATGTTTTTTTCATTTTATAGCGCCACCATGAGGCCAATCGTCGCGATTTTTTTACTGTGACCCCAGAGTAAGCTCATACACATGTGTACCAAGTTTGGTGAAGATACCTCATTTACATCGGGAGTTATAGCCATTTTAGTAAAATAGGCCCCTCCCACAACGTACGTTTTGGCGCCCCTTAGCGACCGTGAATCGAAATTTCCACTTTTTTTCGATAATTATTGATATTCAGTCTCCAGAGAACATTTCTGCACTAGTTTGGTTCCAATCGGGCAAAAAACCAGGGACTAGTTCGCAAAAGTAGATTTTTGACAAAATTCAAAATGGCGGAAAATCTATCATGGCGGAAATAAAATCGGAGATATACGTTTTGTTCGTCAGGCATCCAGCTTTCCAATGATATAAGACACTTGAGTCTACGCCATACGGTCTAGGAGTTATGAGCAGTTTCGCGCTTTTGGTTGTTATAGCGCCACCTATGGGCCAATCGGGGTCATAATCTCTGAACCTTTCCTCGATTTTTGTACTACCATCTGTCAAAGTTTCAAAGTTCCAGCTCTTACGGTTTGGGCTGCACGATGCGTTTTACGGCAGAATAATAATAATAATAATAATAATTAAAGCTGCAAGCAGCATTTATCGGGGTTCAAGCAGTTAAGGCCTTTAAGCACAAAAGCATCAAAAGTGATTAAGTTTTATTTAGCAAGCATGTAACTACTGACATAATAGATGGAAAAGACCATTTACAGGAAATACCATAGGAAATATATGGTTTTAAAGCTTTTTAGCAGTTATAGCGCCACCTATGGTCCGATCTCCATAAAAATTGGCATGCTTGTTAATGATGTTATGTCACATATGCTCACCAATTTTTGTGAAGTTCTGAGTTTTCATTTAGGATTTATAGGCTTTTTAGTGTTTTTTTGCCATGCCCCTTTTCTAAATGACCCTATTACAGCCATCTACATGCAAAAGTTCAACTTTTTTTTGATAATTATTGATCTAGAGTGTCCAGAGAATTGTCCTAGACTGGTCTGGTTTCGATCGGGCGAAAAACCTAGGACTAGTTTGCAAAAGTAGGTTTTTAACATAATTACGAATATTTAATAAACGGTTTAATTGACAGCATTAGTTCTTGAGGCAAAGTTGTTCAGCATGAGCAGATCTATCAGATGATATGCATTTTGTGACGATAAGTGTAACACCACGTGATTACAGAGCCATAAAACTCGTTAGCGCCAACTAGTGGCCGATTTCTTTCAAAACTCTTAGAGACCTCTAGGGCCATGAGTCGAACATGCCCATCGAGTTTCGTTCCGATCGGCCTCCGTTAACCTTGTCTAATAGGTGCTCAAATTTCATTGGTCGATGGCGGCCATGTTTTTCGAGATACGCCAATGTCCTCATAGACATACATGGTACCTTGGACCAAGACACTGCATACCAATTTTCAAGTCAATCGGACTAACGGTCACGTGGTCATAGCCGTTTTCATGTTTTTTTCATGTTATAGCGCCACCTAGTAATCAATCGTCGCGATTTTTTTACTGTGACCCCAGATTGAACTCATACACATGTGCACCAAGTTTGGTGAAGATATCTAATTTCATTCTCGAGTTATAGCCATTTTAGTAAAATAGGCTCCTCCCACAACATTAATTTATCACCCCCCGGCGATCAGGAATCGAAATTTCGACTTTTTTTCGATAATTATTGATATTCAGACTCCAGAGAACATTTCTGCACTGTTTTGGATCCAATTGGACAAAAAACCTAGGACTAGTTCGCAAAAGTAGGTTTTTGACAAAATTCAAAATGGCGGAAAAATTTGCATACCTGAAATAAAATCGGAGATATACGTTTTGACCTTCAGGCGTCCAGCTTTCCAATGATATAGGACACTTGAGTCTACGACATACGGTCTAGGAGTTATGAGCAGTTCCGCGCTTTTGGTTGCTATAGCGCCACCTATGGGCCAATCTGGGTCATACTTTGATAGGTTCTCCCCAAATTGAGGACTACCATTTGGCCAAGTTTCAAGGTTCCAGCTCTTACGGTTTGGGCTGCACGATGCGTTTTAGGGGAGAATAATAATAATAATAATAATAAAAATCAGTACAATTACAATAGGGTTTCAGCACTTCGTGCTTGAACCCCTAATAAAAATCAGCACAATTACAATAGGGTTTCAGCACTTCGTGCTTGAACCCCTAATTAAAGCTGCAAGCAGCATTTATCGGGGTTCAAGCATTTAAGGCCTTTAGGCACATAAGCATTTAAGACATTAAGATTTATTTAGAAAGCTTTTAACCACTGAAATAATAGATGGAAAAGTCCATTTACAGCCAATACAGGCAATTTACCATAGGAAATATGTGTTTTTTAAAGCTTTTTAACAGTTATAGCACCATCTATAGTCCGATCTCCATGAAATTTTGCATGCTTGTTAATGATGTTATGGCACATAAGCTCACCAATTTTCGTGAAGTTCTGAGTTTTTGTTTAGGATTTATAGGCTTTTGAGTGCATTTTGCCACGCCCATTTTCTTTATGACCCAATATACCCATGCGAAAAATGCAAAAGTTCAACTTTTTTTTGATAATTATTGATCTTGAGAGTCCATAGAATTGTCCTAGACTCGTTTGGTTCTGATCGGGCGAAAAACCTAGGACTAGTTCGCAAAAGTAGGTTTTTAACATAATTACGAATATTTAATGAACGGTTTGATTGACAGCAATGGTTCTTGAGGCAAAGTTGTTCAACAAGAGGAGATCTATCAAATGGTATGCATTTTGTGACAATAAGTGTAACACCACGTGATTACAGAGCCATAAAACTCGTTAGCGCCAACTAGTGGCCGATTTCTTTTAAAATTCTTACAGACCTCTAGGGCCATGAGTCGAACATGCCCACCGAGTTTCGTTCCGATAGGCCTCCGTTAACCTTGTCTAATAGGTGCTCAAACTTCATTGGCCGATGGCGGCCATGTTTTTTGAGATACACCAATGTCCTCATAGACATACATGGCACCTTGGACCAAGACACTGCATACCAATTTTCAAGTCAATCGGACTAACGGTCAGGTGGTTATAGCCTGTTTTATGTTTTTTTCATGTTATAGCGCCACCATGTGACCAATCGCCGCGATTTTTTTACCGTGACCTCATATTGACGTCTTACACATGTGTACCAGGTTTGGTTAAAATACCTCTTTTACTTCTGGAGTTATAGCCATTTTAGTAAAATAGGCTCCTCCCACAACGTTAATTTTGCACCCCCTAGCGACCGTGAATCGAAATTTCAACTTTTTTTTGATAATTATTGATATTCAGACTCCAGAGAACAATTCTGCACTGGTTTGGTTCCGATCGGGCAAAAAACCAGGGACTAGTTCGCAAAAGTAGATTTTCGACAAAATTCAAAATGGCGGAAAATCTATCATGGCGGAAATAAAATCGGAGATATACGTTTTGTTCGTCAGGCGTCCAGCTTTCCAATGATATAAGACACTTGAGTCTATGACTTACGGTCTAGGAGTTATGAGCAGTTTCGCGCTTTTGGTTGCTATAGCGCCACCTATGGGCCAATCGGGGTCATAATTTGATAACCTCTCCTCGATTTTTGTACTACCATATGGCAAAGTTTCAAAGCTCTAGCCCTTACGGTTTGGGCTGCACGATGCGTTTTACGGCAGAATAATAATAATAATTAAAGCTGCAAGCAGCATTTATCGGGGTTCAAGCATTTAAGGCCTTTAAGCACATAAGCATTTAAGACATTAAGTTTTATTTAGAAAGCTTTTAACCACTGAAATAATAGATGGAAAAGTCAATTTACAGCCAATACAGGCAATTTACCATAGGAAATATATGGTTTTCAAACCTTTTTAACAGTTATAGCGCCACCTATGGTCCGATCAACATGAAATTTGGCATGCTTGTTTAGAATATTATGGCACATATGCTCACCAATTTTCGTGAAGTTCTGAGTTTTCGTTTAGGATTTATAAGCTTTTGAGTGCATTTTGCCACGCCCATTTTCTTTATGACCCAATTATAGCCATACGAAAAATTCAAAAGTTCAACTTTTTTTCGATAATTATTGATCTAGAGAGTCCAGAGAATTGTCCTAGACTGGTCTGGTTCCGATCGGGCGAAAAACCAGGGACTAGTTCGCAAAAGTAGGTTTTTAACATATTCGCGAATAATTAATGAACGATTTGATTGACAGCTATGGTTCTTGAGGCAATGTTGTTCAGCATGAGCAGATCTATCAAATGATATGCATTTTGTGACAATAAGTGTAACACCACGTGATTACAGAGCCGTAAAACTCGTTAGCGCCAACTAGTGGCCGATTTCTTTCAAAATTCTTACAGACCTCTAGGGCTATGAGTTGAACATGCCCATCGAGTTTCGTTCCGATCGGCCTCCGTTAACCTTGTCTAATAGGTGCTCAAACTTCATTGGCCGATGGCGGCCATGTTTTTTGAGATACACCAATGTCCTCATAGACATACATGACACCTTGGGCCAAGACACTGCATACCAATTTTCAAGTCAATCGGACTAACGGTCAGGTGGTTAAAGCCTGTTTTATGTTTTTTTCAAGTTATAGCGCCACCATGTGGCCAATCGCCGCGATTTTTTTACTGTGACCTCAAATTGACCTCTTACACATGTGTACCGAGTTTGGTGAAGATACCTCATTTACTTCTGGAGTTATAGCCATTTTAGTAAAATAGGCCCCTCCCACAACGTACGTTTTGGCGCCCCTTAGCGTCCGTGAATCGAAATTTCAACTTTTTTTCGATAATTATTGATATTCAGACTCCAGAGAACATTTCTGTACTGGTTTGGTTCCGATCGGGCGAAAAACCTAGGACTAGTTCGCAAAAGTAGGTTTTTGGCAAAATTCAAAATGGCGGAAAATCTATCATGGCGGAAATGAAATCGGAGATATACGTTTTGTTCGTCAGGCATCCAGCTTCCCAATGATATAAGACACTTGAGTCTACGACATACGGTCTAGGAGTTCTGAGCAGTTTCGCGCTTTTGGTTGCTGTAGCGCCACCTATGGGCCGATTTGGCTAAGTCCGTGTATCTGAGTAGCGAGCAATACTACTACCATTTGACCAAGTATCACGTCTCTAGGCCTTACGGTTTTGGCTGCACGATGCGTTTTAGGGAAGAATAATAATAATAATAAAAATCAGGGCAATTACAATAGGGTTTCAGCACTTCGTGCTTGAACCCCTAATAACTTCCTATAGACTAGCAAGTTAAAAACAATCTACATTTAATACATTTGACATTAATTACATTTTATAAATATTAATTTGATGATATATTAACAAAAAATGTATGTATGTTAACTTCATTAACTTCATTATGTATGTTATATTCTTGTTTAGAGTGCGAGCTGATAGGGAGGAGAGAATGTTGGCGTGGCTCGTCTGATGTTTTCTGTACGTGGGACAGACAGTAATTGCTTTATAGCAGGCAAAAGTGTCCACAATCAGAGGCAAGATAGATTAATCTAAGATTGTTTAAATGTCTTTTACTACTTAAAATACTTGTAATGTAATTCTTTTTTGAAATTTGTCTTTTTTTAAATTAAGAGTAGAGAGACTCTGGCGTGATCTCTGGATGGGAGTCACCAGCGTGTTCTACCAAATCTTGCACACACTAGAGGAGCAGGACATGCTGGATTTGAGCAGCACTCTTCACCTGTTTTGCTGCCATTATGTATTTTTGGCCCGACTGCAAGCAAACCTCAATGTGTTCCGTGAGGGTTGGGACAACCACCCATTGAGAACGGAGCAAAACCTCTCACCAAACCAACTGTGGGTGGTTGGTCAGATGGAAAATCCCATTGACAACCCAGAGGTACTGAAGCAGTTATACAAAGAAAATATCATTTTACAGGGATAGGTTACACAGAAATTTAAATGTAGTAATTTACTCACCCTCAAGTTGTTCCAAACCTGTACGAGTTTTTCTTTTGTTGAACAAAAAAGAAGATATTTTAAAGAATTTTTGTAACCACACAGTTGATGGCACCCTTTGACTTTCATAATAGGAAGGAAATACTATACTAAGAAACTCATACAGGTTTGGAACAACTTGAGGGTAAGTAAATGACAATTTTCATTTTTGGTTGAACTATGCCTTTAATCCAAATATTACAGACCAAGTTGATTTTCAAGATGATTGTAACACTGTAATTGAATTAACCAATATTAGTCTTTAGTAATAAAACAGTGAATCTTTCCCTGTTGTTTTATTTCAGGAGATGAACATTCCTTACATTGACTGGGAGGAAAGTGGGTATATTGTGGATCAACACACTGTGGTGAATGTTCCACGGTTCGACAGCCCTCTAACTCCTGAGCAAGTGGAGATGCTGAGAGAACATATTAATCCTCTACAACCCTCTGAGTCCAATGGCATGGACATTTATTTGAATACAGTTCAATATGTTGAGAATTTGCTAGCTGAAAATTAGATAGTGTTGCATGTTTTTAAAAGAAATGCTTTTAAGGTGATTTTTCGAAACATTATATTTTTTTAACCATAAGATGTAATTTACCCTTAATCGCTGTTAAAAAAGGACAACATTTAAGCTGTTTGGGGTCATTTAGACCCCAAACTTTTAAAGAGCAATTGCATAAGGAAATATACATTTTTTATATGGAAAACTATATATCATTTTTTTTATTTACTTCTCAACTATACATTTATGCTGTGTTTTTGTGGAAATTTTGAAGTTTTTTACCTATTTACTGCACAATTACATAACTAGGCCATAAATTGGCTCATGAAAAATGATTTTTTTAAAGAAAAAATCACTTAAATGATGATCTTAATTAAATCTAAATAGTTTTTGGACATTGCTCTATGTGTTAGAGATAGAATACTGACATCTGCTGGTTTGTGGAAAAACTTTAGAAATTATAATTAAAGAAAGAAAGTGCAATGACCACATATATCCAATAGAGGGCCATAGAGACTCATTCATTTTCACTTTATTGTTTGTGATGCTTCAACTTCTTCTCACAACTTTGATATATATATTTTGTGAATATTTATTTAAACATTTTGAAATACATAAAAAAATCTGTATTTTTGTCAGAGTTAGAATTTGTTGTTGTTTTCTGATATATTTTGAATTATCTGCTTTTGCAAATTATTATACATACATTTGCAGAACCATTACAAGTCACCACTATGACTGTGGTGTGTGTGTGTGTGTGTGTGTGTGTGTGTGTGTGTGTGTGTGTGTGTGTGTGTGTGTGTGTGTGTGTGTGTGTGTGTGTGTGTGCAAGCTTGTTCCATGTTGCATTATGTGACATTTTTCAGATTTATGCCAGTTTAGTTGATTTTATTTGCCAATTTCTATAAAAATGCTCTCTGTTGCAGTGACATAGATGTGTGTGTTTGTGTTTGTGTGTGTGTGTGTGTGTGTGTGTGTGTGTGTGTGTGTGTGTGTGTGTGTGTGTGTGTGTGTGTGTGTGTGTGTGTGTGTGTGTGTGTGTGTGTATGAGATAGAAAGTTCGTTCCACTTTGGGTTTATGCTCTAGGACCAGACCTTGATTTAAATGTAATTCTTTTTTAGATTTATGCCAGTTTTGTTTATTTTATTTGCCAATTTCTATAAAAATGCTCTCTGTTACAGGGACATACATGTGTGTGTTGTGTGTGTGTGTGTGTGTGTGTGTGTGTGTGTGTGTGTGTGTGTGTGTGTGTGTGTGTGTGTGTGTGTGTGTGTGTGTGTGTGTGTGTGTGTGTATGAGATAGAAAGTTCGTTCCACTTTGGGTTTATGCTCTAGGACCAGACCTTGATTTAAATGTAAATATTTTTTAGATTTATGCCAGTTTTATTTATTTTATTTGCCAATTTCTATAAAAATGCTCTCTGTTGCAGTGACATACATGTGTGTGTGTGTGTGTGTGTGTGTGTGTTAGGGCTTGCATAGACTAGTCGAGTAGTCGATAGATCGACTACTTCAACCACTAGTCGACGCTGTCGGAAACAATCGACTACTCGAGCGTCCATTAAACATAAATGAATTAAAAATGGCGAACGTCACCAACAGACACCACGCGTCAGATGTGTGGAAGAATTTCATCAAGGATGACAAAAATATTGTAATTTGGCCAACTCTGCAAGAGGCCGTTCACATATTGCTTCTAAAAACGTGTGGAAAGCGCGCGCGGCCGTGCCGCTGTCTCCTACAAGCGCTTGCGCTCCCGTGGCGTCTGTCGTTGCTATGCAACCAAACTGCGCTCTACATGATGACGACGAAGAAGTATCATTCAGCAAAGGATTCATTTATTTCTAGCCCTTGCATTAGCTTTACTACTAGATATATTTCTGGAGATGAGAAGGAAAAACCCGCCTGGACAAACTAGCGCACCAGGTCCGTTGCTTTCATTATGAGCGCGCTCGCCGCGCGCCTACATTTGAAATAACGACCTTGAGCGCGGAAAAGACGCGATATGTGAACGGCCCCTAGAAGCAGACGTCTGAAATGAAAGGCAAGAACGGCTATTTATTTGGCTTTAGACTGTTACATGAAAATTTAAAAATGAAATGTCATAATTATAATGTTTTGAGAATTTACTTATGTAATTGTTGCATTAGGCTATGAATTAATAAATGTTTATTGATAAGATCTAGCTATTTCATGTCTTTTCATATACAGTAGCATAAACGACGAGTAGTCGAGTAACTCGAGTATTGTTTTGATAAGAAATCGACTAGTAGAAATCAGTAGTCGTGCAACCCCTAGTGTGTGTGTGTGTGTGTGTGTGTGTGTGTGTGTGTGTGTGTGTGTGTGTGTGTGTGTATGAGATAGAAAGTTCGTTCCACTTTGGGTTTATGCTCTAGGACCAGACCTTGATTTAAATGTACATTTTTTTAGATTTATGCCAGTTCTGTTTATTTTATTTGCCAATTTCTATAAAAATGCTCTCTGTTGCAGGGACATACACGTGTGTGTGTGTGTGTGTGTTTGTGTGTGTTTGTGTGTGTGTGTGTGTATGAGATAGAAAGTTTGTTCCACTTTGGGTTTATGCTCTAGGACCAGACCTTGATTTAAATGTAATTTTTTTTTAGATTTATGCCAGTTTTGTTTATTTTATTTGCCAATTTCTATAAAAATGCTCTCTGTTGCAGTGACATACATGTGTGTTTGTGTGTGTTTGTGTGTGTGTGTGTGTGTGTGTGTGTGTGTGTGTGTGTGTGTGTGTGTGTGTGTGTGTGTATGAGATAGAAAGTTCGTTCCACTTTGGGTTTATGCTCTAGGACCAGACCTTGATTTAAATGTAAATTTTTTTAGATTTATGCCAGTTTTGTTTATTTTATTTACAATTTCTGTAAAAATGCTCTCTGTTGCAAACACATACATTTGTGTGTTTGTTTATGTATGTGTGTCTGTCTGTGTGTGTGTGTGTGTGTGTGTGTGTGTGTGTGTGTGTGTGTGTGTGTGTGTGTGTGTGTGTGTGTGAGATAGAAAGTTCGTTCTACTTTTTATTTATGCTCTAGGACCAGACCTTGGTTTATATGTATAAATTTTCAGATTTATAATGGATTTAATTTTATTTTTTTGACAAACAAAATAAAAAAAAAATAATTTTTTTTCATTTTCCCATTCATTTTCAATGTGGGGTCATTTTGACCCCAAACAGCTTAAACGGTAAAAAAATTTTTACACACCTTTAGAACAACCAAATCAAGCCCAGTTTTTTTGTGCATGTTTAGATAGGTTATTTAGGAAAAGTCCCAGAGTTTCATGCCTCTGATATGAAGGTAACATTTTAAAAAAAATGAAAGAAAAGTCCATTGGGGTCATAATGACCCCAAACAGCGATTAAGGGTTAATCAATTCAAATAAACAACATTGAGTTTTTGGATACGATTTTTATTGACCATATCACATTGAACATTAAGTCTATCTCATTAAACTACAAAATGTAAAACACAAAAATGGGTGAACGGCCCAAATTAAAGGTTATTATATTATTTTAACATTGCCATATTTAATAGACAAGCAACAGTAACAAAGACAAATTTTAGAAATTCATAAACATCTACACAAGGCCAAAACCACTGTCCACAGACTGCAGACATACCATCATGTCAGCTGTGAGAGCTGAGAGGGAGGTATAGTGATCTGGCAGGCGAATGCGCTCTTGACAAGTGTATGCCTTTGGTAATTGGTTTGGTCCACTGGACTGAACAACTTCCAGCGTGAGGGTGCGTGGCACTACTTCCCATCCAACCCAGAATTTGAGAAGTTTCCTCAGGTTGCTGGGTGATGCTAAGACAAAAAAGAGATAGAAATAAGTTATTGTTTAATGGTCACATATAACAGGAAAAAATAATATTTTATTTATTAGACAAAAATTTACCATGTTCAACAAAGGTTCTCAAAAGGCCTGTAACGAGATTAAGTTTCTCAGGCTGTATGTCGTCAGCATCGCTGTCGTCGCTGTCTTCTGTATGATGTGGTTGGGGCCACTGGATGGCTTGCAGGATCATCTGTAATTCCAAAAAATATTAATTCAGTGTTCAAGTCATGCTACCAAAGTCCAAAACAAATATTATTTTCAAGTGAATTTATAATTCTGCACATTTTGACAATTTACCTCAGGTGTGATTTCAGCTTCACTTTCTCTTGGGAACAGCAGGGGTAACACATCTGGTCTACAGCTGATAAGTGGCCAGACACCAGTGTCCTTCAATCCCTTTTTTAATTGTTTTAGCTGAGCTCCGACTCGGCCAAGGACCTGTAAATTAAGATAATTTTCAGTATTATAAAAATAATAATATAATATAAAAAATAATCATTAGTATGTATTATACATGAATATGTATAATAAACTATAAGATTCTTTGATGAAGTTTGTTAACTTTGTAGTTTTGTTGAGGACAACAAAGGAGGACACAGAATATATTACAGCATGAGTGAGAAGCTGTTGGAAGAGCAGCATCTTGTTGCTCCTCTTGTTTGGTACTGCAAAGTAAAACTCCAAACAAAGGTTGGATACTTGTGAAGTCTCATCCTCAGTCCATTCATCTTTCAGCAGCTATAAAATACAAGCATTATTTAGTGCACAGAATTAGCAGCTATTTTTTAGATGTCTGCATTTCATCAGAAACCACAAAACACTGTTGAAAGACCTGGTTAATTTTCTTTACTCACTAGACGAATCGTCTCCCTTTGTTCAATGTCTGGGCAGTCCTCTAAACAGAGATTTGTGGTGGCTGTGTCCTTTGTGCCCCCTGTCAAAGAATGAACTATTGCCAGGCTTAAGCCTGACAAAGCAGGACCTTGATTTATTAACGAGTGGCCAATCATTCTTCCAGCCATCACAAAAAGTTCACTCTCAACAAGTACAGCTGATGCAGAGGGCAAAAGGTGGTCTATTTCCCCCTCGAACAGAGTGGTCTCTGCTGCATTTCCTGATAAGAATACATTGCAATTCGAAAATTACACTCCATAACCAGCTTGAAAATATATATATATATATATTTTTTTTTTCAAAACTTAAATTTTGAGATTTTTTATGGCAACCCTTTAAAATAAGGTTTCATTTGTAAACATTAGTTGATGTATTAACTGTAAATACATGTAAAATGAAATACCCATGAGCTATACATTTCTTACAATATTTATTAATTTTTTTAATGTTAGTTAGTACAACTTTTGATTTTAATAATGTATTACTGGTAGTAAATGTTGGAATTAACTTAAGTAATGTTAACTAAAGAAACGTTATTGTAAGGTGTTACCAGTTTTAAAGCTGGATTGAGAAACATAGATTGCTAGATAATTTTGTGTCTGATTCATATAGCAATGCTAGATACATCTTGATTCATATTAAAGGTAAATTAGATTTTCTGTTTACTAGACATTGTTCAGGCCCTTAGATAGTTAAGGCCATCAACAACAACAAAAAAAACTGCCTGCCAAAAAACATAACTCTCTATGAGGACCCTAAAATGGCTGTTAAATAAATGTACTTCTTCACTTAACTTGATGCATAGTCCTGTAAATTTGCTAAATTATGTGAAAACTGCATTAGCAATATTTCATACCATAGTTCAGTTTAAATCCATGCTTTAATTTAGCAATTGCTTTTGACAAGATATGTCTAGTCACTCCAATGCCAATTGCAGCGTCTCCTACAAAACACCAAATATTCAAAGAAGAATTAGTGTTCCATTAATAAATAATAATCATAGATTAAGTTTTACTGGTTTATGCAGACTTATTCCCTACAGGACAGGTTCAGCATCATGTATCAATGCTATTGCTATCAATTATTATAAAATTAAATCTTATATTTTTATCATATATGTGTTAGAGATGTGAATTGTTTATTTGACTTATATGTTTTAGAAACATCATCTGTTGTTAACTTGATACCTTGAATGTGACAGTTAAATGGAGCAGCCCACTGGTTCTTTTCACGTTGTTGTTTGTAAAATGAATTGAGGGACCTGTCCCGTTCCTCATCAGTATCCCTGGAATCCAGTGTCAGAAAAAGGGTTGGCTGCCTTTTACCTCCTTCACGCAAATGCTCAAAGAAGAGCTGTACAGCCTCCTGAGGGTTCTCCACTGTAGTGTTTTCCATTCTAAAAAAAAAAAGAAAAGAAAAATAATTAGAACCATTAAAAATAATTTATCAAACTAAATAGACAATGACTTATAGTTGGATAAGTAGTTGGATAATCATAGTTGGAGCCCATGAGATATTGCATATCATATGTAGTCAAGCCATGCATTCATCCTATTTTTGAGTATGTGCCCCTATAAAGAACAAGAGTCATAAAATGTATACAGGTTTTAGTCAAAATAAAGTTAAAGTTTTATGTAAGATCAAGTTTCATTTGATTCGAATTGTATGCAGTTTTTTTATGCAGTTTAAACATTTTTCCACTTAATTTACAACAGTGTCTCAAATGCATACAACAATTTTCACTTATGTACATCATAAAATACCATTCAATAAAATGTAATTATTAATTACTTCACAAATGTATGACCATAACTGTAGACATTCACAATTGTATAATTCACCTTCTGTTGCTGGTCCTGAAATACGGGATGAATGACCTCCAGACGATGGCCCTGGCTGCTCCATGTCATCTTCAAAAACACTTGTACTGAATGATCTTAGACCAAAAGAAAATACAAAACATTTAACTTACAAATAACACTGATGCAGTTGTAAAGAATTTAATGTTTATGTTGTTGTGCTATGCACAATCCTACTCCATCCATCTCACAAGCATTTAGAACTATGGGTCATAGCAGCCTTCATAACAACTGAATTCATGCCTTCTTTTATTGTTTGTAATGTCAAGTATAGCCTAACATAGTATACATATTGACCTGGGGCCTGTACCATGATGCTAGTTGAACAAACTACCGAACAGCCAATCGCATGCTGAGAAAGAGTGAAACTGCGATTCATTTCTCGCAAGAGAAGCAGCGCGATTCACATATTAAATAAAATAATTAAAATATTACGAATTTAAACACATTTACACAGCAAGAAGAAAACAGCTGTCTATAAGAGGATGACTAAAAGTAAAAGTCTCGCTACTGTATATCAGTGCAAGTAAAATTTGTGAAGTTAGTTTATACAGTTGATAAAGGTATAGAGAGAACTGAACATGTAGTCATTTTATAGCTTCATCTATTGATTCTAAAGCGTATTTATATGACCTTTATATATGTATTCATTTAAACTCTGCATAATAATAATAATAGATGAACTAAAATTGTACCTGTGATTGATTAACGGTATAATAATTACTTAAATAATTTTTAAATAATACAAATGTATTATTCTAAATTAGCATTACTATAAGCCACAAGATTTTGTCTTTAAAAATCAATTGCTGTGTAGTGACCTTTAGTTTGGAGCAGAAACAGGTGGAGTGACTTTATCGCATCAGATGTGTCACTTTGACCACAGCTGATTGGTCAAACTTCAGTCTGAGATCTCGAATCCAGAACATTACCTGCCCCGGAGCAGGTTAGCCATGCAGCGTAAGATACCATGGCGACAAACTCCGATTAAAGCCAAGCTACTTTCATAGTACCTAAAACCCAGGGTTGGTGGAAACTAAGCTGAAACATAGCTGGCTAGCCACCTAAACCGGCTTCATGGTATAGGCCCCTGGTTTCACAGACAGAACTTAGATTAAGGCAGGATTAGGCCTTAGGTCAATTAGGACATTTAAGTAGCTTTTATAAAAATGCCTTAGAAAAAAAAACATTACTTGACATATTTAAAGTATGGCACTGACATATTTTAAATGGATAGTTCACTTTAAAATTAAAATTCTGTCATCATTTACTCACCCTCAAGTTTTTTCTTACTATGGAAGTCAATGACTCCAGTTAACTGTTTGTTTACTGAGATTCTTCAAATATCTTCCTTTGTGTTCAGCAGAAGAAAGAAATTCATACAGGTTTGAAACAACTTGAGGATGAGTAAATAATGACAGAATTTTCATTTTAAAGTGAACTATACCTTTAAGATATGCTTTTAGTTAAAACAGTTGTCTTTAAGTCTGGGACCACCTTAAGCCTTGTCTGTGAAACCACGGGCTTGACTGCATAAATCCATAAATCCTTATAATAAGATTTTAGTGCCAAGCAAATATCAAATTAATTAATTTTAAAAACACAACTTATACCTCTCAGCACATAAACTGCCATGATAAGGTAATACAGACAATGGCAACTCCTTTTGGCATATAGGGCAGATCTGTAATGACAAGAAAATGTATACAAAAAGTAAAAGTTAGCAGGAAAGTAAGTCTTGTTTTAAATGCAATCAAATTTGAGAAATAAGCATTACCGCAAGGCTGTCTTCGGAAACATCTCTGGCACCTGCAGCAATATTTGTGACCTCCTCCTCTAAGTTGTCATTACCATCCTCCACAATGACAAGATCAATCTTCTCCTGTCATTTTAAAATTATATTAACCTCTGTTACATTAGTTACATTTAGTTAAAGTTATTAGTTAAAGTTATTGTCATTGGTGTGAACATGTTTCACAATATGTACACATACAGTCATTGTGGATCAAATATATTTATTTAAATAAAAACCAAATTGTGTGTAACGTAAATAAAAAACGTATTTTGCTGCTGTGACAATATGGCTATACAAAACTCACAATTGGTGCAGATGTGTAAAAAACTCACATTGGAATTTAGTTTGCACTCCTCGGCATGCAAAGCCAACATTTGCAGTGGCATGGTGGTGTTGCAGGTGACACAGGGCACCTTTGGCATCTTTGCAAATTCTGCTGAATTGTAGGGAAGAGGCTGAGTGTCCATCTCCTCCTGAAGGGGCACCAAAAAAATGACATTTTTTCCACAGTTCGAGACAGACCGAATTTGCCGACCAGAGTAACCCTCTGTGTCCATGGAGATGAGAGTCATTCTTCTCTGGCCACTTCCTCCTGCAACAGAATTTGTATGTAATGAATGGATCCAAATTGATAGATGATCATTGGTTAACTGAGCTTTTCAAACAAGCTCAAAATGCCCATATTTACCAGTTGCTTTATAAAACATCCACCGTCCCTGTAGTGGTTGAAGTTTGGGGAACTCTTCCTCCATAATTGTTACTATCTATAAATAGATAATTCATGAAAAGTCAAACATAAGATTTCAAATTTACACCAGGTAATAGAACAAATGTCAACATTGCATATAGCTTTTTGAATACTAAAAGCATTCAAATATACCAAATAATCAGACATATAATCACTTACATCCATATGTTTGCAGTCCTCTGCAATTGTCACTACCCTTTTCCCCAACCCTGCTTGTGCCAGTTCCAGCTCTACTGTAGGCTTCGGGGTTAGGGTTGTTGGCGATGGTAGAACACAGACTGTGAGGTCTGTGCACTTGATAGGCACTGTCTTTGGAATGCGACATTTGCCTCTCTTTGCGTCGGTTTTTGCACTAAACATATTTCACGAGTTCACACTTACAAATAAGTCAGATAGAATAAATGCGTATTTGGCGTGCTGTCCGAGGAGAGGGCTCCGGGCTCGGTATTCGGCCCGAACCCAGAGTACTCCCCCCGTATTCCTGGCTGTGAAAGAACAAGCCAAGAGTGAGGAGTCGGGGTGGTGGAGGGATGCTGAAAACTGTCAAGGAAGTTAGATGAGTTGACAGAGTGAATATATATATGCTTCCTCTCATGCTGATAGGGTAGACATGGTAATTGTTTGATGAGTTGATTGATTACTTGATTATTTGAACGTGCTCCTCCCGAACTTTGTTAATAAAACATCATTTGGAAACTGTCTAAGAAAATGCAAGTTAATAACAGCATTCAAAAGTATGAAGTTGCATTCAGTTTAGAGAATGTGTAATAATACATTATAATTAAAATATGATATAAAACTTTTTTGTCAAAAATGTACAAAACAAAACATTAAATAATGTGTTAATATAATAATTCTACCTCTTTAAAGCCTGGTTGACTCTGGCAGATGCATCAGTGCTGGTAGAGAGAGTAATAGAAGAAGTAATAGAGGGAATAATAGAGGGAGTAATAGAGGGAGTAAAGGTGTTGCTAGAGGCACGTTGAGGAGGCCTGACAGGTGCAGAAACATTGTTTTGAGTGTGGCCCGCGGACAACTCCCTGGAGATGGCTGTGACAAGGGCCTGAGCCATACTCTCTACAGTGTTCTATATAAAAAATATAATTAACAAGTTAACACAAAAATATGCCACGATGCACTTCAGTAAACAATTAACCTGAGTCAAGTTTAGAAACATGTTAAGGTCCAAAATTGTTATGTTAGTTATTGTCAAATCACTTTTCTTCTCCTGCTCTTACTACACACAGGCCTATTTTCTTTCATCGAATGTGCCGAAAAATTTGATTATAAAATTCTTCATAAATTTACATTAGGCTGCAGTTCTCTACTATGTTAGTAGCTACTGCTACCATCAATGAAAAAAAGAAAAGAAAAAACACTGAACGTTATTAAAATATTACTTACAGAAGTTGAAGTCGCTGGCACAGGTTGTCCCGCCATGACGTAGTGTGTCCTACAATCTATAATCGATTTAAAAAATGGCTCTGTCAAAAACTAGATTCGACCCGATCGGGGGGTGGGGGGTTGGTGATTGCGTAAGCCACGTGACTACACTTACATTTAACGTACAAATAAAGCAATCGAAAAAGACAAACGATAATTAGTACACAATTAGCTTGATACAAATTAAAACTTATTTTAATATAAACGTTATTATTATCATTATTTTTTAACTAAATAAATTTGAAGACTACCAGCTCGGTAATTCTGCGACTGCCATCTAGTGGTAGCTGCTTGCCTTGCCTTTCGGTTGCGTGTGGATCGTCAGTGCTGAAAACTGCGGAATGCAAATCTCAAAATCCAAATGAACCGAACAGGATCGACTCGAACAAGGAATCAATAAATGCAGGCGTGTCGCCTGGTCCAGAAATCCACGGATTCCTTTTTGCACGCGGAAATGGTCACACGTTAATACAAAGCAGAACATGTATACTCACAAACATGACTTTATTTGTACATTGATGCCCATGTATGTAATTCTTAATTCTACATACACCGGTTGAAAAGCATTTGTTTCATTGTATAGTGACACGCATTTACGAATCGTGTTCACGTTAATGAATAGCACTGCATGTTCGTTAGTTGTGTGTGTGTGTGTGTGTGTGGGTGGGTGGAATGCTGTAAACTGCGAAAAGGAAGTCTCAAAATCCAAATGAACCGAACACGATCGATTCGAACAAGATGTCAATTAATGCACGCGTGTCTTCTGATCCACAAATGCACAGATTCATTTTTGAATGAGCGATTTTTGATTTATTAATGGATAACAGAACATGTTTATTCACAAACGTGGCTGTATTTGTACAAATTGCTGCACACTCATTCAATCCCGAATTCCACAGATTCAAATTAAATGGCATTTGTTTGTGGTTAGTAAAATACATTCACAAAATGTATCTAGTACATGGATAATTGTGTGTGCATTTATTAATCATAATGAGACTATAATCATCCCATATTGATGAGCTATGAGCCATTTCGTACTTTTGAGCAATGTAGCGCCCCCGTCAGGCCGACCGGGGCGGGCCTTGGTGACGCTGTAGGCTGTGTGAGTACTATCAGCCCCCAAAGTTTCAAGTCTCCACGACTTACGGTTTGGTCTGCCCGATCAGTTTTATGTCTGAATGTTGCATCATGGGAAAATTAACAATAACAATAGGGTTTTAGCACTTCGTGCTTGAACCCCTAATTAAAGCTGCAAGCAGCATTTATCGGGGTTCAAGCATTTAAAATATTCCAATGTCTAAAAAGACATTAAAATGTATATAAACTTTTCAGTGGCACTATAGTAGAAGACATTACCAAGCACTTAACAAAACTATATTTCATAAATTGTTCAGTATATAGGTTGAAAAAAAAAGAACATGAATACAGTGATATCCTAACCTGTTCTTATTCTTCTATGTACTGTTTTACAGTCACATACCCTCCGCTTGAGTGCTCTGTCATCCAGTGTGGAGGTTCCACTTACTGTAACCTCAGCAAAACTAAATCCTCAAGAGGAATTTGGTAAATAACAATGATGAATTTAAGAACAAATCTAAAAATCCATGTGTCATTAAAGTAATTATAGTAAAACCCCTTAGACTAAACAGGGCAAGACAGGGCTAAATTTATCTATTGACAGGGCAATAGATAAATTTAGTAAAGATTTGGTCCAGTTTGATACTAAATCATGAAATGGTGTTTTTATTCTAAATATGGATTAGTTGACTTTTAATTGGTCCTCATCTAAATTGTCCCTTACAGCTTTATTTCATATTTTCTTTACAGAAAAAAATATGGAGAGGCTCTCTGATATTTTGGCATCATGTCCTTCTGCTGAGCCTCAAAGAAGCTCTGCATCATCTTGGTCTTTCGGCAGCAGAAAGCCTCAGAGCGCTGGAAAGAAGCAAGACTATACCACCTAAAATGTCTTGTTGCAAAAGTGGCTGTTGTTAGGCTTGTCCTTATGTTGGCTTTGCCACGAGCCTGCTGTTATTAAGTTGGTTTTCATTAATAATCAACTTTAATTACCCAAGGTAGGTTTGCTGAGAATTAATGCTCAGTGCCCTGCTTTATAGGCTAAGATGAATGTTTTTTGGGATGGGAGGAAACTTGGATACCCAGATGAAAAATACATCTAGGAAAACTAAAACAAAATCTAGGAACTTCTTGCTGTGAGGTGACAGTGCTAAACACTGAGCCACTATGCAATACTATACAATATAATCAAACCTAGTATCTAACTAAATCTGAAATAGCTTTAATTGAGCGTATTGTACTTTATGAGTTATTCACCAGAAAAAATGTCTTAAATTGGATTTTTTTTTTATTCTGCCTAGGTGCAAAGAGTGTCTTCCTGATGAGTGGTTCTGTGGGGACTGTGATGTATTGTGTCACAAAAAACAGCCACTCCACAACAGGGAATGCCTTATTAATGAAGCCATTCCTCCAACCTCATGCGTCATTAAAGGGGAAGGTGAATATTGCACCCATGAGCAAGGTATGTTCCCACGAAATCCCTAATTTTGATGTTCATGTGTGTCTGCAGCCAGTTACAGATAATCTAAATTATTGGTTTTCTTTTTTTTTTTTTTTGCCAGCTTGCATTTTGCCTACTGTGAAGGTGCCAGACTGCTCCTGTGAAGGCACAAACTTCACTGTCTTACCAGGCAAACCAGTGATTTTAATTACCATCAATGGTAAAAACAATTCACTATTTAGATTTCTATTGTAGGTTTGATGTTTTTCACACTAGTGTGCTGTGACGTGATTGTGCTTTCAATTGCAGTAGTGTAAAAACCTATGTTATAGCACATGGTATTATCATTAACTGAAACAAAGACAGTCATCTTTTTATTTTTAACAAAAAAATCAGTTATCTGTTGCAAAGCAGTAACATCCATTGCATCCTTCCAGCATGAAGTCCAATCAACACAGCTGTTTGGAATTTGGTGAATTAAGACAAATGTAAACAATGTAGGTGTGATATTACTCTAGAAGTTAGAGTGCTATACTGAGACAATAGGAATTACTTTGCAGTGTCTCTGAACCAATCACAATGTGCAGAATGAACTTACTGTTGTAAAAATAAGTATGTGGTAAATGTGTATTTATAATTATATTTACTTTTTTGTTCCAAGGGCATTTTGACTTGCATCAGCCACTATATGTATGTCAAACGTGCTAGCAGCAGTGGACCCCGGACTTGAAGGACCTCCTTAGCAGTGGATATTGGCCAGCCTCTGTCACCAATTCCACACTTTATACACTGGACCTCCTGAGCTCCGTTCAGGAACTCAAGGTCATCTCTCCGGGATTCTCCAGACAAGCCTTCGCAAAGCTTCTGGAGCATCGCACTAAGTGTGGAGGAAGAGTAAGTGTAATTGTTATTACGATATTATAAAAAAATGTCCATAAGCACACTACATTACAAATAATATTTCTATAATCTTCCAGTCTGGACATATCAAATGTACTGCAGCGCAGCTTCTTAGAGTTTTCCTACTTCATTTGAGGAAGCCCAGCTCTGCTGTAGTGCTCTTTTCACCTGCCCAGCCTGCACGCCGGAAATGTTGGCTGTTTCAACAGACGGAAACCAAAAGCTATATTGCTTTCGCCGCACCAGAAGGTGGTCTTTGTTACAGTCTTTTTATTGATTTATTTTCTTACTTAATACATTTAATTGATGGATTTCCTATTTTTCTTTCTTCCTCAGCTCTGATGATCCTGACTTTTTTGAGGGGCTCTTTGTGGCTGAAGACAGTGCGGTGTCTAGATTTGTCTACACCATACATAAAGCAGTGAGAAATGCAGGTTCCATAACTTACAAAAATAACCAAAATATAATACAATATAATATATAATATAATATAAAATACAAAAATAGCTACATTGCACAGATGATGTGGTGTCACAGTGGCTCTCTGATGTGAAGGAATGGGCAGCTGGTGGTAAACATGACCAAATAAAAGAAACAAAAAATATATCCTTTTCCACTGCTATCTGAAATTTTAATTTTGATATTCTCGTGAGTATTGCGTTTAATTTAGCCAACCTCAGCTATCAAACACAACCTACAACTTTAATTTCTAATGTGATTAATGTAGCCTCGCTTGCACTGTTTTTCATTAGATTTTTCCGCTATTTAGTCTCATTCGTTTCTTTGCTCCTCTCGTCCGGCTTTCGGCTACTTTAATGACCCGGTTTTGTTCATTAAATGTTCTGATCTGCCTTTGCTTTCTATGTTTCATTTATTATACTAGAAGTGCAATTTGATTACCATATGCAGTTTTAATAAAGTTGAATTAACGAAACCTTATGTCATTTTTACTCTTCAAAGTGTACACTTGCAGGTGTTGATAGCCCCATTAAATAATAATATAGATAAACAAACGATAAAAAGTATATAATTATCTAACAAAATGCTAAATGGGGGATATAGCAGCATATAAAAATATTGTCAGAACGTCGTCTCTCAGTTTGCTGAATGTCACGCAACAACGTTGCTACAGCCCTGTCGCGTCTTACAATTCTACGTTGTTACAATGTTGCGAGCACGTAGACAGCGACGTTGCCATAGAAGAAATGCAACGTGCCACAGACGTTGCCACAACGTAAATGTGTTTGCTGGGTATAGAGTTAAATAGTTTAATAAATTGAAGCTACTGTATGCATCCTACTCCACCAACAAATACATTGAATCAATTTCATTTAAAAACTGCCCATTCTAAAGTAATTAAAGCACAACATGCTTTCACTTTTTGGCTGCAATAATTTTTTTCTTGTTGAACAGTTCTGTCACAAACCTCTACCCCTGTACTTTATGTCTTTCTAGACAGCAGCAAGCTTCGCCACCGCCTTCGAAGGAAGCTGGCAGAAGACAAAAAGCTCCTTCTTCAGGAGATTGAGAAATATAATGGTCTTGTACTAGACTCTGCCACAAACATTGACGTTGCTGTGGTGGAGCATTCCCTTACTGGAGAGAGCACTGTGTCTCAGATATGGCCGTGGGAGGTTCATGGCACTGGTATGTAAGTTTTCAGATGCTTCACAAGAATTTATTTACTGCTCTGCTATATGTGACCCTGGACCACAAAACCAGTCACATGGGTACATTTTTTTTTTAAATTGAGATGTATGCATTATACACTCCAAAATTTATTTTTGCCTCTAATTTAATTTAAGCAAACAACTTAAATAAAATATATTTAAAAATGTATAAAATAACCATTATTGTTGCAAATTACTCTTACACAACATGAATGTAATGGATCCAAGTCCAAACTGATCAAATTACATACACTGTACTTGATTTGTTGCCATAAGGGGCAAATGAAGATGTGCCGCATGCACAGTAGAGTAAATAAAAATAAATATAAAAACTCTGAAGGCGGCAACAGTCGTTGGAGATGGTCAAGACTCAGCGTCAGCGATTTGCGTTAACAGATGTGGAATATTTGACAAGGTAAGATATTTTCTATATTTTAAATGATTTAGACTTCATCATCTATTATTATTATTATTATTTTAGAAATGTAAATTAAATCGATATGATTTAATTAATATATTAGTTTCACCGTGACTGCACTTCAGACGAATGAACTTTTTTGGCCTTTCCAGTTAACCTATATAAAGAGTAATGTTAACTGATCTTTTTTAAGATTTATTGTCGACTGACTATGTGCATAATTTGTGCATTTAGGCAGATTACTCGTATGATTTTTGACTTGCATTTTACTTTGTATCATGCCAAAACATTGCACTAACACAGTCAATCGAACGTAACGTTAGACCTATATGAAGGTTATATAAAATTGTATAGAATTTCTTGTTAAAACAAATATCTTAAAAATATTTGTAACTTTGATCATTTTAAGATATAGGCCTACGGTCGACTGACTAACGTGTATGTCCGTCATTTTTAACAACTTGTCATCTCGACGTAAGTTAGGCCTACATTTTACTTGAAAAATCATTTGAATATGCCAAAACGTTGCACACACATACTTAATCTACGTTACCTTATATGAAAGTTATCTTTATGCAAAGGCTTATAGGATTCCATTAAGTGGAACATGCTTTCTTTTTTTCATGCTGAGTTGTAGGCCTAATTTCATAACAAACAAATAAAACTATTTCTTTGCTATTTTAGAGTCCTCATCAATGTGTCACTATTCCAACATTTCTGGCTCCGGTTTGGCACAATCTCTCAATTACGGAATGTGTATTTTTTTGCTTTGTAATAAAATTAAACTTGACTTGTTTCATTTCTTTACAAATGTGTGATGTCTGTTGTTTTTTCTCTCTTTTTGAATTTCAGATATGTGAGTTTGGGGAATGTGGCAATGTAAAGTGTGAATTATCCAGTAGGTATGAGTTATTGAAACATTCTAAGCTTAAACATGGATATTTTGGGGTGAGGTTCAGGCATCCTTGTGTATACAGTAATTGTCCTTGCACTTTTAGGACAATTGGTGTCTGATTTACAAATATTGTATATAAAATATACTATAATAAGTGTTTTTTTTATATTGTCATAATTTTCAGTGTGATGACATACACATCAAACAAGACTGTGTCTTAAAAAGTCTGTGTACTTCAATGAGGACGTTACAACACTTGTCAAAGAAAATGAGGTTTGTACAGTATATGTACTTTTTGTAATGACCTAATCCAATTGCCAGCATGTATGTTACCAATATTTCAGTGAAACTGAACAAGGTGTTAATTATTATTTGATTGTTTGTCTTTTGTTTTGGCTTAGGACTTCAATCCTGAAGAAGCTGAGAGAGGAATTTCTGAGACCACTCTGGGGCTTTTTGTGAAGAAGGTGCTGGTGCTGAGGACGAGCCAGAGAATGTTGGAGTAGTGATATAGGGTGTACAGCGGCTACAGCCCTTGAAGAGTGTTTCCTTTGGATTGGTAATGCTGTCCGGACTGATCTACGCTCTCAACTTAAGCTACCCTCAGAGTCTGAAATTCACATTTGAATTATTTCAAAAGGTACTAATGAATTTGGATGGCAGCAAGCTTTCCCCAAAGGTTCAGGCACAATGTTTCAGTGAATAGGACATTCACTTCTTGCCTAGATGTTTACAACAACTGAAGGGAAACTTTAAAAACTTTTAAGACTGAATTTTTCGACGGACTGATGACACTAACTCCAGCATGCAAGAAACTGCACCTAATCAGAGGTGGAAAGTAACGAATTACATTTACTCGCGTTACTGTAATTGAGTAGTTTTTTTGTGTATTTCTACTTTTTTAAGTAGTTTTTAAAATCTGTAATTTTACTTTTACTTAAGTATGTTTTGTTTAAAGTATTGTAATTCGCTACATTTTAAAACATATGCGTTACTGAGTAAAAAAAAAAACATTATTAAAAAAATGAACTAGCATAGGCCTACTATGGTTAAAACAGCGCGCGCTCGTGCTCAGCATTGATTGATTGACGGGCGGGAGAATAGACACGTAAAAACCACAAAAAATATGGAGACGGACAACACAGATTCTTTACACACACAAGTGAGGCGAACCCCTGGTAAGTATGGGGATACTTTGGATATAGAAAAACGAACGCGTGGTTGTCCTCGAGGCTTGAGCATAGCCTATTCATTTTGCAAAAATTGTGGACGCAAAAAATTGGCTGCAAAAGAAGGAAACACATAGAACGTGTTCGGGAACACCATCCCTCCGTGCAGATTAAGATATGTCCCGTTTATAATTTAAGGTCGAAGGATTTCTGTGATGCAGAGGGAATCCCGGAGTTTCATTATCATGAAAATGGAATTTAGCCTACAGTAACGCAGACGTCACGTAAAACACATGAAAGTAAAGCTGTAGCCTACAATAAATCAAATTGCGACATGGTCTGTAGTCTATATATTAAAGCACAAGAGACTGCTATATAAATGTATAATCTGCGTGTCTGTGTGAATCAGTGCAAATGAGACGAGCCGTTTCGTCTACTACATACTCAAGTACGCGACGCGCTAATAGTGTTTTCAGCATCTCACAAACAATATGAGAACATGAAAACATGAACATCTCCAGAGCTGCTCTGAGAGAATGACCTTTGAGAAAAACCTTGTCAAATAGCCTACACTCTGAAACAGGACTTCATTACAACACATCAAAATAAAAGTTTGGTCTAACTGCGAAGAAATGATGACATAACTGTTGTGGGCCTACAATAGAATGTACTTCTCATAATAATATTAACAACAACAATAATAATACAGATTATTTAAACATTATTTAAGGATTTTTGTCCATGGTTTAATTGAGTAAATCTGTTTTGCAGCACTTTGCCAAAAAATAAAAGGATGAAAAAATGTGTTAAACTTTTATTTGATTACCACCGTTTTGGATAATATATTTGTTTTAAATCATAAAAAACAAAAAGGATTTTTCTGAATTAAATACATTTCATAGAAGTCTATTGTTCTTGAACATTTTAATAAATTATTAATGATAAAAAATAAGTTGTTAAATGAGTAGTTAAAATGAAAATGAAAATTACCCCATGATTTATCAGCCCTGAAACCATCCTAGGTGTAGGCTATATAACTTTCTTCTTTGTTCTTTCAGACGAATACAATCGGAGTTATATTAATAAACACTTTATAATGGCAGTGGATTGCAACCATCAGTTTAAAGCTCAAAAAAGTACGCCATACGAGGTCTACTTACACCTAAAACGGATCTTATGCAACTCATGACGTCAGAAGTAGTGTAGTGCGTCCTGGCGTAGCATAAATATCAGCAGTACGTCGCATTACTCGCATAAGTTGCGCTTTAGATTTAAGTCGAATACATATGTTCGTTTGGCCGGAAGCTAGTTATTTTACTTCATAAAGATTTAAATATGAATATCTTTCTTACACAAACTCAACGTTTTGTTTCAGAAGGCCTTTATTAACCCCCCGTTGCCGTGTGGATCACTTTTATGATGGATGGATGGATGGATGCACTTTTATGATGGATAGATGCACTTTTATGAGCTTCAAACTGATGGTTGCAATCCACAGCCATTATCAAGCTAGGAAGCGTCAGGGTGTTTATTAATATCAGAGGCTTCCTTCACCTCTGTACAGATAAAACATTATCAAAATGATTCCAGTTCGCATGGATACGCGGAAGCGACAAATATTTTTTTTGTATTATGCAGGCCAGACAAGTAATTTGGTGAGGTAAATTTGTAAAGAAAGACTACTCGCATGCACACATTCAAATGCACATACCTATAGATTAAACACGTAATACGCATGTGCACGCCGTCAGCGTTTTCACAGATTCACGTTTTTGAAGTTTACACAGAGATGATAGTGTTTTTCAAATTTGTTTAAAGCTTGCACCTTGTAACTTATTTCAAGGTTTACATTCTCGAGCTCCAAACACTGTTGTCGTGCAAATGAACGGCCAGAACACATTAAAGTTTTCTGTTTTCTGTTAGCCCCTAAGTTAATAACTAATGTGCTTTTCGCAACGAATGAATCAGTCAAAAATGAATGAATCAAAAACTAACTTTAGCTGGACAATAACTTTATTCTAGAGCGGCTGTAAAGCCAAAACACTCTCTGTTACTGTAATATCCTATTATCTCTGTAAAGCTGCTTTGAAACAATCTATATTGTTAAAGCGCTGTATAAATGAAGGTGACTTGACTTAATATAATTCTGAATTTCGTCTGAAAGAAGAATGTCATATACATGGCTTGAGGGTGAGTAAATCATGGGCTGGTTTCATTTTAAAGTGAACTACTCCTTTAATCAAATTCATAATCATTTATTGAAATTAGTTGATTAGACATGTTTTATTGAAATTTTAATAAACAAAACAAATGTTTCCAAAAATACTGTTTTCATCCCATTTACTGTAACTGTCATTTTAACTGATGATAATAATAACCCTAATTTAATAATACAGTTTTTATATTTAATAATTGTTTAATACCATTATATTAGTCGGTTATCATACTGTGAAAATCTCATTCCTTTACAACCCTACTCGGGGGACTCCCCGAGTCCCCAACCCACCCCCGCTGTTAAAAAAGTAACTCAGTTACTTTTACTCTGAGTACATTTTAAATGAGCTACTTTTTACTTTTACTTGAGTAGATTTTTCGACCGGTACTTTTACTTGTACTTAAGTAAAAAAATATTGTAGTAATAGTACTTTTACTTGAGTAGAATATTTTATTACTCTTTCCACCTCTGCACCTAATGCACCATTTGTGCTTTTGTAGCTCTGATATTCTTGACGCAAGAGATGTTAGCCCTTGTGCAATAATTGACTCAGTCCATGAACTTATCTGATGACTTGTTTTGCAGCAGAGCTGAGACTGTTATAGTCAAGAACAGTTCTTGGCCACAGTCAGCAACAGTGTAATGCTACTTAATCCAGCACCAAAACTAAGATTGGACATTCTTGGTGGATATCTTCTTTAGCTATGCAGCATACTCCATGGATAGCATGATCAGGCAGCTGAGGCAGTGAGTAGGACACTTAGTTCTTGCCTAAATGTTGAAATGTGAAAACGTGTTATGTTTAAAGAATGTTTTAGGAAGATGGGTACCAATTACATTCGTGCTTACATTTTTTTTTCTATTGAAGTGTCCTGATTGTTTATTTGTTCTACAAATATTTAGGAAGATGGGTACCAACTGCGTTCGTGTTTTAAAATCCTGATCAGAAGAAAGCACAAACTAATTACTGTACTATGCAGTGATATCAAAATGTTTACCTTGAAAATGTGAAAAGAATGTCTGATGTTTAAATTTGGATCCCTGTTACCTGGCACACAGGTTTAAAACTAAAAAGTGTAACGAGTAATAAGCATAGAAAGTACAGTTTGGAAGGATGCATAAAACTGTTGCATTAATTTTTAAAGTGCTGTATTATGTCCTGCTTGGATTTTATTGTTTCTTTTGTCAGACTGGATGTATCTTTTGACATATGGAGCAATTGCACACAATAAATCTTTGAAAATCGAACATGTTTTTTACCGTTTTTCAATAGAATTAAGGAAATGTAAGATAAAGCAAGTAACAACAATTTATTTAAAATGAGTAAAGTGTATTTAATACACAATCTTAAATTACAGTTCATCATTTTACATAACAATTATTTAATTCATTCACGTCAACTGAACATGATGTTGAAGCTTAAATAAAATTGTAACTTTTACGTTGGATTTATGTGATTATATTGGATGGAAAATTGACATGCAATTGAAATACATAAGTTTTAACTTTTGGGGTTAAATATTTTTTTGAGTGGATAGAATGTAAGGCACCTGTTCCAACAGCCAATCAGCTCGTAGCAAAGACAGCTGGTCAAGTCAACCCAGACCCCCCCCCTTCCTACCGTAAATATATAATACATTTATTTTTGTGAGTGAATGCAGCACAATTGCGAACATAAATGGACAACTTTAAAGACGATTTTCTCAATGTTTCGATTTTTTTGAACCCTTAGATTCCAGATTTTCAAATAGTTGTATCTCGGCCAAATATTGTCCTATCCTAACAAACCATACATCAATGGCAAGCCTATGTATTCAGCTTTCAGATTATGTATACATCTCAGTTTCAGAAAACTGACCCATGTGACTGGTTTTGTGGTCCATGGTCACATATATGACGATGACTTTGGTGACTTCATGACCTTTCCTCTATCACCACATTTAGGCCAAAATGTAAAACTTGCATTTTCCCACTCTGCTTATTCTGCTTATAATGCATTAGACAGTATGTCACAGAAAAATACACAGTTTTTTTATTTTTTTTTATTGTACTTTATATTGTATAAGAATGTAAATGTGTACCTTGAAATGCAATGTAAGTCGCTTTGGATAAAAGCGTCAAATGCCAAATGCATAAATGAAAATGTATATTATTATAATGGACATCACTCGATTCCCTGTTCTGTTGGTGCTTTTCAAGTTATCTTACCCTCAAAGTCCACTGTTATTTACTTTTATAATTTTATGTAATTATTGTACTATTACAGCCTTCTGGCTTGTTTGACAAATATGCATTTGGCGTATTTTCACTGGTATTGTTGTGAAAGACAAGAAATAAAGTATTTACAAAGATGAGCATTTTATGTTTTTACTTTTCCTATATTGTTATTCAAGAACAAAATGTGATGGTTTTGTGGTTGATAAAAAGCGATAGCTAGAGAAAAATTGAAAGAAAAAATTAAGCATATGTGGCATAAGGCGGTAAGGGCTCTCGATAAATAATCTAGCTTACGGTGATAATTGTCGACTACGCCACCCTGAATAAATCAGGGAATATCTAAATAACCCAGCAATTTGCATTAGGTCTCACAGGTTCGTGTGTGTGTCAGGGAGGTTAGAGACAAGAGTACGACTAAGTTACAAAAAAAGGTCTTTTATTGACATACAAAAATAGTTAACCCTTAGGCTGCATTAGGGACATTTTTGTCCTTTTCATTTTTATTTCTTTGACCATTTTGGCTGTTTTAATGCCAATGGTATGTAATTTGACAAAGTTGTGACTTTTTGCATAAATTTACAAATTTTGAAAAAAAAAAAAAAAAAAACATGTATAACACACACGGTGTAGAACAAATAGCACCATTCAGTACCATAAGGGACAAAAATGTCCCATTGACACCCATTAAAACGTCGTTTAAAGCCGGGGCCATCATTAATACATAAATCATGATTTATGTTGAAACATTCTTTCATTTTGAAGCAAAGGCATTGTATTTGCATTATATAGTGTATTTTACCAGATGATGTCACTACATGTGTATTCCCTATAGGGGGAAATGCACGCTATTTTCCTGGTTTCCACTATAGGGGCACTTGACTGTGCATGAAGGATTTGAATGGTTCAAAGATCTAAAAATTATGTTTCCGAGTATGTGTGGATGTCTGAGAGCGATGTGTGTCTGCGTTGACAAAAATTGTGTGTGTGTGTGTGTGTGTGTGTGTGTGTGTGTGTGTAGGGCCGTAATGCATGGTGTTTAGGCGAGTGACAAAAATCACAATATCCTGAAAGTCATGTTTTACTCTCTCTCTCTCTCTGTGTGTGTGTGTGTGTGTGTGTGTGTGCGGCCACTTTCTGATCAAGAATGGATGCATTTTCAGGCGCAGGAGAGAGAGTTCAGGAAAACCCTGGATGTTAAATTAATCAATGACAGACAAACAATACAATTCACCGGAAACAATCCGCGTCACTGGACTAAACTTATAACCATTTTATGTGGAGTATACTACAGAAATGGAGCTCACACAGCAACTCACAAAGATGGAAGACCACTAGGAACGCCTCTGTTAAAGTATACCGTAAGAATCCTACGGAAATTCCCCCTCTGTAGAGCGCTCTCCCTGAGGCCCGATTCGGAGACGCTCATTGAATGGATAAATCAGCAGTTGCGCTTCGTACGGGAAACCATCCAGCCGGCGCTCAATAAAGTGACAAATTCCAACAGTACGAGAGAGCCCAGAGTGGTAAGCGAAAACGAACTAGCTTATTTTTGGGAACACCGTAGGAGTAAGGCAATAGATATTATTCTAAATAACAGCATTTACCCAGATTCCCCACCTGCGATAAACGACGTGAATAAAGTTTATGAGTTTTATGCTGCGAAATGCCAACCAGCGCAGTTACACCAGCAGATCAGCAGTGATCCGTGGTGCGGCGATCTTGACCTGGAAGATCCGAAAGATCACCCCGTAACCTCGGACTTCACCATAGAGGAGATATCAAGCGTGCTCTGCAGCGTCCCGAACAACAAAGCATGTGGGGCAGACGGTGTGACTTATGAAGTACTCAAAGCAACAAAACAATTTTTAATAGCGACACTCACTGAGATTTTTAATGTCTGCTTAAACAACCGGAAAGTTCCCGATTCCTGGAAAGGGGCTATTATTTACAGGATCCCCAAAAAGAACAACATTCCTGAGGACCCTTCCACTTGGAGAGATATATCGCTGTTTCCCACTATATATAAGGTATTTATGAAATGTATTTTATGCCGAATTTTACCCTGGCTGGTGGAACCGGGAACATTGACAACAAAACAAAAAGCATACATAGAGAGGCAAGGAATGAATGAGCATGTATTCTGTTTGAAAACTGCTATTGATGATTTTAAACATGAATCCTACCGCTTTTATGCGGTATTCCTTGACTTTCGAGACGCTTTTGGCTCTTTACCACATAGTGTAATGCTTCATTCTTTAGAGGAAATAAGTTTGCCGGAACAGTATATACATATAATCAAAAATGTATATGATAATTCATTTCTACAAGTGATTTGCGGACATCAATTAACTAAACCGGTTAAACTTGAAGTTGGGATTAAGACGGGGTGTCCCTGGAGTGCGGTGAATTTTGTACTGGCCTTAAACCAGTGGCTGAAATGGTTATGTCCCCTTGCCCCGCCTGGCATTACATCTCCAAACCCAGTCCAGGCTTTTGCCGATGACGTTCTCATAGTATCAAGAGAGGAGAACGTCATTACCAACATGCTGTCATACACCGATCGCTTCCTGCAATGGTCTGGACTTGAAGTTAAGAACAACAAATGTGCGGTGTTCTATGAACGACGCAGCGGTGGCAATAGATGGTATAGGGCCAAGTATGATCAGCCTCCATCATTCACAATTGCCGGAAGCACAATTAGAGTTTATTCAAGACATGAATCATTCAGTTATTTAGGACACATGTTTAATGTTGCAGGAGAATGGCAAGAGCAAGTGGGCGATATCTGCAAAGAATACTCCAGCAGACTAGACCTGATTGATCAGTGTCCTCTACCGGTCTGCATGAAACTTCAGGCGGTTCGGGATATCGCTTTTTCTAAGATCCAACATCTGTTTGCCAACGTCCACATTGCGAAAAAACATCTGATGGAGCTGAACAATAAGACCGTGCAGCTCGTAAGAAAATGGTTGAATCTTAGTACACACACGACAAGAAGTATTCTCTTTATGAGCAAATCAGAAGGAGGACTGGGGATCCCCAATATTGAATGGATTTATACAGCCACCAGAGTAAAGCATCTACTGCACATGTTGAATAACGACGACCTTACAGTTCGAGAAGTGGCCCGGCGCTCTCTGCTGCTGGATCTGAGCAAACGTAAGGTCCCCTTTGCTGCAGACGGAGAACCAGGCTTTCTCGGCTTCCGAAAGAAACCTAGCGGAAGGCTGGACACCAGGGCTAAGGGATTCGGAGTACGTTCGGATTGGCCCGATCTGAATGACTAAGTTGTGCAGCAACAATAATATACAGTTGAACTGGGCACATATTGGCGGGGAGAAGGTGAATATCAGTCAGGGGCAGATTATGGATGTAAACGTGCATGCTGAGGCGACTATTCATCATGGTAAGAAGATGAGCAGCCGGATGTGCAGGTATGAAATCCTTCAGTACTTTCAAGCACAACAGCGCGATTACTGGGTTAACCTGCGCCTTCAGGGAAAACTCGCATGTTTGCAGAGCGCGGATCATGCAGTCTCACACTCTGCGTTACAAAACTCAGCCGTAAACGAAGGGATCTTAAAATTTGTTATTAAAGCTAGACTGCAAACTCTTCCGACCAAATACAATCTTTCTTTGTGGTTCCCAAAACATCACGAACCATTTTGTTTATTACACAGCGATAAGATAATGGAATCTACAGCGCACATAATGAACGGCTGCCCTGCGTTTAAAGGACTTTACATCGCGCGGCACGATCGCATCGTAAACACAACGGCTCAAGAACTGCGCAAAGTTTCTGGACAAAGTGTGATACATACAAACAAGACTGTTCAAACCAGTTGGTTTTTAAATTTGAATGATAATAATATAGACGGTCTTAAAAGTGTTCTTAGGGAACACCCTAATACTCCAGACATTGTGGTCATCAATGAACATTCTAAGAACATTCTGATTCTGGAAGTGGGCTGTTGTTTTGATGCTTACATGGACTTGTGTTTTTCTGAGAAAATGTTAAAGTATCAGTCATTAACAAACGCTCTAGCAGTGTGTGGCTACATGACCAAACTAATCATTCTTATTTTTGGTAGCTTAGGACATGTCCACAGATTATGCGTCAGAGGTTTGCAGATTGCTGGACTGAGTAAAAAGACCTCTAAGCAAATAGCCAGATATTGCTCTGTGTCAGCAATCATAGGCAGTCTGCATGTTTGGAGAAGACGATGCCACCTCTATCCATAGCCTACTTATTTATGTGGTTGTGACTATTTGCATTGTCTGTATTGTGAGGTTAAACATGAAAAGCTCTTTGTGAATATTTGGATGCTGTGTTGTTTTAATCAGTATTTGTCATTCCAAATAAAATAATCAAATGTGTGTGTGTGTGTGCGCGTGAGAGAGAGTGTGTGAGAGTGTGTGTGTGTGTGTGTGTGTGTGTGTGAGAGAGAGAGTGTGTGTGTGTGTGTGTGTGTGTGTGTGTGTGTGTGTGTGTGAGCGCGCGCGCACGAGAGAGAGAAAGCGCTTCTCACGGCATTGTTTTCTTTCGGTTTGATTCATGCGTATAATTTACGCACAGACATGAACCTTTGACACGGCTTTGTTTTTTAGCAGTCTATGTTTCAAAGGTAACTAATAATTTCTCACATAGGACAACGTAGGCACAAGCACAGCCATGCAGTCAGTCCTTAGACATAACAACTTTCATCTTGCGGCAACACAAAGATCTTTCTGCGAGGGATCCAAAACAAAGTCAACCTTTGTTTTGCAATAGTCTAAGTGAGAAATCGGTGTTTATACAAGTGCGGTCACCAAAACTGGAATTTAAAGGGTTAAAATCCTGAAATTGAATAAATATGTGGTATGTATGATGAGGACTGATGCTGGTTAAAATATTGAACTCAGTCAAAGTGGAAAAAAATAATAATATATAATAGTTTTATGGCAGTGTTTAGAGTGGACATTTTTGTCCCTTAATGCACTGAATGGTTTTTTTTTTTTTAATCTAATGTAGCACAAAAAATAAAAATGCACCAAATTTTTTTTTGCTGCTAATCTTTTACATATTCAAGACTGTGATAATCCAAAGCCAAGGTTTTCAATTTGCATTTACTATATGGAAAATAATTACATTTTTGTGTTTTTTCCTCTTATAAAAATTAAGGGGACTGTCACCAAAACTGGAATTTAAAGGGTTAAAATCCTGAAATTAAACAAATATGTGGTATGTATGATGAGGACTGATGCTGGTTAAAATATTGAACTCAGTCAAAGTGGAAAAAAATAATAATATATAATAGTTTTATGGCAGTGTTTAGAGTGGACATTTTTGTCCCTTAACGCACTCAACGGTGTCAAATATATAATGCAGCCCAAGGGTTAAAAACAGTATATTTTCTTAAAACAAGGGCGCTCAGCGCTCAATGCACAAATATCAAAGGACAAAAACAGGTGCTCACAGGGGGCAATATGAATGGCACACACCAACATAGTCCTCTACCCACGAGGGTAGGAGGAGTTTCAGCTAAACAAAAAAATAAAACAACCAGGCTGAGTCGACCAGCGGAAGGACCACTTAATGGCTTTTCCAAAAGCGCAATCCTACTCACACACACGCCACCGTGCACTTGGATCACACATGCAGGTACTTCAAAAGTGTCACCCACTGCAACACCACCACTACAACACTGCAAGAGAAGGTCCTTCCGCCTGGCCACCTCAATTCCTGAAGAAACAAAGTGAATAGACAAAAAAAGTAATTGAGTTTAGTAAAACCCCAAAATAATAACCAAAGAAAATATCACAACCAAATTACACGACACCTAAACAATGACACACGCACTTAGATAACAAAGTAAATCTAAACAAAATACACGAAGTTGAATTAAAGAAAGGAATAACAAAAGAATAGAGCTGGTGCAGCACACACACATACACACACTCGCGCGTGCACACACACTGGTTCTCGTACAAATAACAGGCAATTATTATTGATCACAACTTTTCTATCACACTAAAAAGAGGGAAAGGAAGTAGACGAAATCCTGTGTGCCCTTATGAATTCCCACCGGCGCGATCAGCGCGACACGGAGGGCAGCGCAAGCACCGTGGTTATCCGGGTGAACTCGAGTTCATAGAAACACGGAAGAACGAGTAGGAAATTTTGCAGGGAACCAACAAAATGGTCCCGAGGACGAAAGGGAGGACCCGCGCCTCATGAACGCCTTAAAGAGAAGCAGCGAGATGTTAGTGCCTCTCTTTGCACTACAATCTTCCAGACATCTTACATGACACTTACCAAAAAAGATGACATCACCCCACATATAATCCCCACAGGCTACTGTTTACCGCGATCATCATAACCACCGATTAACTGGGGTACAGGAAGCAACGCATTAACAGTGATATAGCGACTCAGTATAGGCTACTGCACACCATCATAACCACCACTCAATACAGGGACAGTTTACATACCTGAAGAGCTTTTGAGGGATCCAAGATGGCGTCCTGCTAGGTTTGCCTTCATCGAGCTCCGCTGACTAATTTACTTTTAACAGCCAAACAACACTATTTACAATCCCGCTCCGTGTATTTGTTTACATAAGTATTTCATACTTGTCCCTCGATAACTTAAAGATGAAATCTGCTGCAGACAAAAGAAAAGAAAAAGAAATGTCACGCGCTTCACGTGTGTCCGAAAATGTGGGATTCCACAGCTATACGTCTCCCGGTGAGATCTTATCTACTCCGCTTCCGGAAAGCCCAGGTAAGCCCCCTATAAAGAAAGGCAAAGCAGAAGACGACGCCGTGATTTCCACTCTCTCACAGCTGATAAATAACCGCTCGGATGCCCTGGAGAAAATGGTGGGTGAGAACGCTCTTAAAATTGAAGGGCTGAAAAAGACGGTGGACTTTGTATGTGCCGAGTTAAATGATATTAAGGGGAAAGTCGGCCATGTCGAAGCAAGACTAAATGCTGAAGAAAAAAAGATGGAGCTCTGCGAAACAAGAATTGCTGACTTGGAGAGATACTCTCGTCGCTGGAACTTGCGTTTACATGGAGTACCTGAAAAGGAAAATGAAAATGCCAGAGCCGAATCTATCCGCATTTGTCTGGCCACCTTTCCAGAGGAGAGCAAAACCCTTCCAGATAAGATTGATACTGTCCACCGCATTGGGAAGAGGCTTTTGAATACTTCCAAACCGCGCGCGATCATTATTCAATTTTCCTCACGTGTGATGAGAGATGGTGTGTGGAGGGCGGCGAAATCGTCGGAGTTCCTGCGGGCGAACGGTTTTCGATTTACTGAGGATCTCACCACCTGTGACCGAGAAAGGAGGAAGTTGCTGTGGCCGGCCGTTGAAAAGGCTCGCAAAGAGGGGAAAAGGGCACATTTTGTCGGACACCGTGCATTCATCGAGGGTTCTGAAATTAACCCTATGTAAGCCTGTTCGAACTGTTGTCATTCTAAGTGAGCTTTTTTGAGATCCTTTTCGTTATGGAGCAGGACTATGGCTGTAACGCACTTTACTTGTCTTTGTAGTCAGCTGCTTATGCGTTGTAAACCTCAGTTAGCTCGTTTTTTGTTGTTGTTCATTGTTAAAAGAGTTATTTTTGTATGTCCATCTCAGTTTTTTCTCTCAATGCCAGGGGTCTAAGAGACATTACTAAACGGAAGGCTTTGTTTTTATATGCCAAATCGTTCAAAACTGATTTTTGTTTTTTTCAAGAGTCCCACTCCGTTGCCAGTGATACTGCGTTTTGGAAAAATCAGTGGAACAATGATGTTTGGATGGCTCACGGTTCGGAGCGTTCAGCTGGAGTTCTGACTTTGAAAAACCTTTTTGCTGGGGATGTTTTGCACTACTTTAGCGACCCGAATGGACATTTTCTGCTTATGGTTATTTGTTTAAACAATACTGTGGTAATACTAATTAATATATATGGGTATAATAGTTCTCATGAGAATGATCTACTGATTGATGCTATAGAAGGGAAAATTCTGCTGTGGCTTAATGCATACCCAAATGCCTTAGTTTTCATTGGTGGTGACTTTAATATTGTACCTGATAATAATATCGATAGACTGCCACCTAAACAGACTGCCTCTGCTAATTCTAAATTAAAGATCTTAATGGATAAATTTGATATTATTGATATTTGGAGGGAAACATTTCCGAACACTAAAGGAGTAACAAAAATTGTTCTAGACAGTCCAGAATAGACTACTGGCTTGTTTCACATTCTGTTAGGGACTTTAATGTTTCTGTTAGCATTCTCCCTTCACCCATGACTGATCATAAAGCAACTCTTATTCAGTCCCCTCTATCTTCAGTTATCTCTTCTTCAAAACCTAGAGCCTCTTATTGGAAGCTCAACTCTTCTTTGCTTAAGCATGATCAATTAAGGAATAACATTTTGTATTTGATTGAATATTATTGGATCAAAGCACAAAAGGAAAATAAATACGGCCTCAATTGGGAACTACTTAAACATGAAATTAGCAAGTGCGCTAGGAATTTTGGCAGCATTCTAGCTAAACGTAAAAGAATTGAAGAGGAGACTGTCATTTCTAAAATAATGACTCTTTCTGATAAAATGCAGGATGGTTTTCAGAAGCTGATTTGGCAGAATTTATTGATCTGCAAACTCAGTTAGACTCAATATATAAGAATAAGGCAGAGGGTGCTTTTATTCGCTCTAGAAGTAGGTGGCTGGAGCAAGGAGAACAAAGTACAGCATATTTCTTCAGAATGGAAAAGAATAATTGTAGAAATTTAACTATTAACTCTTTAAATTTAAACGGTAAGATTAGTTCTGATCCTAAGGAAATCGGCACATTTTGTGCAAACTTCTACTCAAATCTTTACAGCTCTAAATATTGCAAAGATTCAGCTCTGTCCTTTTTCCAGTCTCTGAAAGATGTTAGGGCATTATCTAATGCTGATACGATCTCCTGCGATAGTGATATATCCATTGATGAAATAATTGAGTCTATTGAAGCTCTTAAGAACAATAAGTCTCCGGGCACAGATGGGCTGACAGCCGAATTGTACAAAAGTTTTGCTGTAGAGTTAGCACCTTTCTTGCTTGAAACCTATTTAGAGAGTATTGCATCTGAGACACTTCCGCCTACTTTATCACAGGGATTACTTACTTTAATACCTAAACCTAAGAAAGAAATTCTTTTGATCGATAACTGGCGTCCAATTTGTTTATTAAACTGTGACTATAAGATATTAGCTTTGTTACTGGCCAAAAGACTTAAACCGGTTCTGAGTACGATAATAGACGAGACTCAGTCAGGTTTCATCCCAAAGAGGCATATTGCTAACAATATACGCCTTGTTTTAGATTTGTTGGACTATGATGAACTGATTAGAGACGAAAGTTTTATTCTTTTTTTAGATTTTTATAAAGCATTAGATTCCCTTGAACATGATTTTATTTAGCAATCCCTGTATAAATTCGGTTTTGGTGATTTCTTTTGCAAAACTATCCGTACGTTATACAAAAATGGAAACTGCTCAATTAATCTGAAATCTGGCACTTCACCAAGATTTAATGTATTTAGAGGGGTTCGCCAAGGTTGCCCAGTTTCGCCTTATTTGTTCTTGATGGCCGCTCAACTCCTTACCACTTTCCTGTTGAATAGTCAATTACAAGGGATAAATATATTAGATAAACACATTATTATAACTCAACTAGCTGATGATACCACACTCTTTTTAAAAAATGACTTGCAGATTCCTATCGCTCTTGATCTTATCAAAGTGTTCTCCAAAGCCTCTGGCCTTTCTTTGAATTTAGATAAATGTGAACTTCTTCCCTTAAAGTCTTGTTCTGCTCCATTCCTGCATAATATTCCTGTTAAGTCTCAAGTGAATTATTTGGGTGTTACAATTTGTAAAGATGTCAATACAAGGGGAAAATTAAACTTTGATCCAGTAATTACTAAAGCTAAGAAAAAATTAAATTCTTGGCTCCAAAGAGACTTGTCTTTACGAGGAAGAGCTCTCCTCGCCAAAGCGGAGGGTATTTCTAGATTGACCTACCCTGCTCTTTCTCTGCATGTGGATAAGACATTTTCTGTAAAGGTTGATAGAATGCTTTTTGATTTTTTATGGAAACACAAAAGACATTACATCAAGAAATCTGTTGTCATAAATAGCTTTGAACATGGTGGTTTTAATTTTCTTGATTTTGCTTCTTTAAACAATACGTTTAAGATCAATTGGTTGAGGCAGTTTTTGAACGACTCTGATTCATTTTGGAATGCTATTCCCAATTATATTTTTTCTAAAGTTGGTGGTCTCCCCTTTTTGTTAGTATGTAATTATAATATCTCTAAATTGCCCATCAAATTATCAAATTTCCATAAACAGGTGCTGTTGGCCTGGCATTTGATTTACAAACATAATTTTAGCCCCCACAGGTATTTTATTTGGAATAACCATGATATCCGATACAAAAATAAGACACTCTTCTTTTCAGATTGGTTTAATAATAATATTCTTTTGGTTTCTCAACTTGTAAATTCAAACGGTCATTTGTTTTCTTATTCTGAATTCTTAACCAAATATGGTATTCCTGTCACCCCACGAGACTTTGCCATAGTGATGGATGCCATCCCCAGTGGTGCTATTGCACTTTTGAAAAACTCAGGTGATCCTTTACTCTCTTCTACCTCTTGGATACATCCTTGTGAGACGGCAATAGGGAAGGTCTGTTTTCTATCTAGTCCTTCTCTTAGGAATAGAAAGATTAGACAACTTTTTCAGAATGAGATTATTACTGTCCCCTCTATAATATCTTATTGGAGTAATTGTTTTAATGATATCCCATGGAAGAAAGTGTGGTCTCTATCCAACAAATATTTAATCACTAATAAGGTTAAAGAGGTATCATTCAAGTTGTTACATCGATTTTATCCAGTCAATCTTTTTATCAAAAAAATGTTTCCTGAGTTGGATCCATTATGCTCCTTCTGTGGAGTGGAAGACGAGTCTGTACCTCACCTTTTTTGGGAGTGTGTTCATGTAGCTACTTTTTGGAAGAAATTTTGTCTATTTGTACGTGCTTCTTTATTAGTCAATTTTTCTTTGGGGTTTAGGGATGTCTTGTTTGGTTTTTATAACTCTGACAAAAATCAGAAAGACAAGTATTTTCTTGTAAATCTATTTATTTTTCTAGCCAAATTTTTTGTACACAAGTGTAAATTTTTGTCTATCAAACCTCTTTTTATTATTTTTTGCAATGACGTGAAATGCTATTTTGGTACTATCTCTTCTTCCAACAATGCTAAAGCTTTAAAGTCAGTTACATTGTGCGCAAAGTATAATATTTATGCTTTTTTATAATGAAAACAAAAAGGGACTCGAGGCATTTCTATCTCTATTGAATTTATACTATTTTATGTTACCCCTGGATCTTTTTTTTTTTCTATTGTTTTTATTTATTTAATTATTTTCATGTATTTATTTTATTTATTTATTTATTTTACTTTATTTTTGTTGAACTTGCTATTTGTCTACTTTTGTAATTCTATTGTTATTGTAGATTAAACTGTACTTGCTGTTATGTTCAATAAAAAAAAAAAAAAAAAAAAAAGTTTACATACCTGAAGGGTGCGCAGACATTCTGAGCTGATGAAATGCACCGTCGGAAAAGTGCTTAAAATGAAACGCTACAATTTGAAGAGAACACAATTTAAAACACTCGCTACCAGCACATTTTACTTATTTTCAAACAACCGGGTCTTGTAATTAAACTTGTGATATAGTACGTAATAACTAATGTGTATCTAAGGTGTATGTATGTAAATGTATGCATAGCTTTGTATTAGTATCTGTACGTTTAGGCTACTGCATGTATTTTGGCATTTTTTGGGGAATAAGTTGGTGTGGTGGGGAGTGGCTAGACCTTGGATAGTTTTTGTCTGTGTATGTGTGAGTGTACTATTTGTATTGTTTTGCTTTATGTACAGTAGTTTCTTTATATGTAAGGACCCCCTTGAAAATTAGATGGTTTATCTCAAGGGGTTTATCCTTTTACAGAAATAGTGACCAAAATTAATCACCTTTTTAAATTAAAATGCTGCTAACCATTAGTGCATTACTACAGGTGTTGAGGAAGGCCTTAAATACTTGGGTTGATGCTGAAAACATAGATCTTGCAAGCCATCAGGATATTAAGTGTAACGAATTTAGCTCAAATGATATAGGGAATCAATAATGATGAATCGGGGTTATGAATCATTACTTCGCATACAGAGTTAATAAAATGATTGAAGCTGAAAAAATAGATCAATTGTATATATCAATAACCCATTACATTGAATTATAATTTAATAATTAATATATCAATGGTTTATTCTTCAGATCAATTATCAGAATAACCTTTCAGTTTTAGGTCCTGGAGTGTACAATTGTCTCTGGAGAGGATTGCTGAGTCGTAAAAGGTGTCCGAAAACAATCTAATCCCAGCCATGCTGGCAACAGGCCGGTCATTTAGTTTGCAGAGAGTCCTGATTTACATGCATGAGTTCAGAGGCTAAAAGCTTTGGATTTCAGAAGGAATGTGCATTATTTGCTATAACGAACAAATGCCTGAAATGACAACTGACAGCAGCAGAGAAAGGAACAGCTTTGAACTTTAACAGCTATGACACGATTGGCTCAAGAGGTTAACTTGAGTTAACTTGAAAAGCAGACAACAGAACATGAAATCAAGTGATGTCAAATGTAATAAAATAACATATAGTGCAATGTATAATAATGCAGTATTAAAAACATGTTTCTGAAGAACATCTGAAAAGGAGATTGGGTTGGATTAAGTACATTTCTATTTAAGCCTACTTGAGATTAAACTCCATGCGTCACATTTATTGGAGATTTTCAAGTACCTTTTCACCACTACAGAAAGATGAGATATGACTTCAAATGCAGCACAGAAACAATGTAATAAATAAGCAGAAACCCAAATGGAGTTCAAAACATACATTATTTATTTTCATTAATTTGAAGAGAATCCTTTGGCTGCTAGGAATGGGCCCACTCCTCACCATTAAAAACAGAAGGGAAGTTTTTTCTGTCACTGGTACTTGTTGGGTGTTTCCAGTAATCAAACCTTTTAACAAGTGTGAAGCACACACCATTACAGAACTTGTATTTTATAAGTATAACAGTTACATTTTCCAATCTATGAAGGACCACAACCATTTGTGAAACAGAACAGCTTAATTAGAAATGATTGTAGCCACACACACAAAAAACAAAAAAAAAAACAACAAAAAAAAAACAACAACAACAACAACCTGTAACCAAAGTTAAAGTAAATTAATAATGCATGCATTAATTGATAAAGCAGAAAAACAGAATACATACCAAACTGGACAGGGCTCCCAGTCAACCAACATTTCTGCTTTGCCCTAACAAGAAAAATAAAGAAAAAACCCACATTGATTCCATTCTTAGCATAAGGCTATTAGGTTTATGTTAGACAAAACACATAAAAAGTATCTACCTAACAATAATGGTATGTAGTATGTATTGCCATCACACAATGAAGTTTCTAAATCCTATATTACACTCTGCATACTGTCTACACTGTGCATTTCTTTTATGACTGTCTAACCTTTCTCACTCTTTCTCACACTACACTCCTGATGGGGAAAGCCTCTAGGCGAGTGTGATAGGAACAATCTGTGAACATCAAAAACATGTCGTCATATTTCTTAGATTAGGAATAAAATAAACAACTATGAAGACAAGCGAACAGACTTGCAAAGATGACAAGTGATGTTCATCACTAATCAAAACTTGTACCATGGAACCAAATTATTCTCAGTTCCAATATGGTATGCTTGTGTGACGGAGCGGTATAGGCTTTCAATAAATAATTTAGCTTATGGTGATAATTGTTGACTACGGCACCCTGAATCAATCAGGGAATATCTAAATAACCCAGTAACAAACACTAGGTCATACAAGGTTTGTGTGTGCCAGGGAGGTCAGAGACACAAATGCAAATAACTTAAGCAATCTTTATTAATATACAAAAGTTAAAATATGTTCTGCTTTAAAAAGGCGCCCAGCGCTACATTTAATGACACTTAAATGGATAATTCACCTCTGGAAAGATGAATGTGTATTTAAAATGGGTCATTTATGTAGAAGAAATGCGAAGACATTTTTTAATTTGGAGCTTTCTAGACTGAGAAAAGCCAGAAAATGTATTTTTGGCTTATGTGGATGAAAGACAACAACTCCCAGAATGCACTTGCTTCGCTGCCCTAGGAGGCCACGCCTACCGGTTAGAAAGCGCAGTTGAAAACAACAAGGTTAGGCTACCCTATGAGGCTACCAGTGAGTCTCCGTGACGAGTCTGCCTGGGATTTCGAGATCGCCCAAAATGTCCAGGATTCTGCTTTTGCGTTCTACAGTCGCCATTCATCATGTTTACTGTGGCGAGCAGGACGAGGCTGAGGGGCGCGGGAGAACGGCTTGAGGCCGGTGGCGTCACTACTGAGACGCGCCGGTCTCGTATCTCTCACAGAGGTGCGGGAATTTTCTTAGCAATGTTAAAACGCATATCAACCGATCACTTGTTTAGCGTTCATGTAAACACTACATTCAGATTCACCAATCGGAATGAATTCAGTTAGATTGAAACAAGAGGTGTGCGTGTAAACAATGAATGGCGACCACAGAACGCAAAAGCTGAATCCCGGACATTTTGAACGATCTCGCCCACCGGACAAGTCCGGGAAAAGGAGGATGGTAACCCCTACTACTCAGCTTTCTCCTACTACTCAGCTTTTTTTTTCACAGAACAAGAGCATGCTAGCTTAGCTTCCAAAGAAAGACGGCTGACTGTGTGTACATTCTGTGAGTGAGATCCCACCCTCTATGGGCGGGTTGAAAACATGCGGGACAGCCCCTACTACTGGCTGTAGTCTTCAGCATCTTGCCAGAAAATCCTCCGATGACGCAAAATGACGATTTTGCGTCATCGGAGGATTTTTTCCAGACAAAAAAAAAATAAATACATAAATCTCTCCTCTCAGGGGGATATGAGGGTGGAAAGCAGGGTAATTCGAACATACTACAGGTTTTCTACTTATACAAAGCTTAATGCTAAATCCTGAAGTATCACTTTAACAAGAGAAATCACATAGGGCAGTATAAAATGGCAGCACCAACACAGTCCTCTACCCACAAGAGTAGGAGGAGTCTCAAGAAAAGAAGGTTCAAACAAAAAGATATATATAACAAACAACCAGGCTGAGTCGACCGGCGGAAGGACCACTTATTGGCTTTTCCAAAAGCGTAATCCTGCTCACACACACACTACCGTGCACTTGGATCACACATGCAGGCACTTCAAAAGTGTCACCCACTGCAACACCACCACTACAACACTGCAAGAGAAGGTCCTTCCGCCTGGCCACCTCAGTTCCTGGGAGAAACAAAATAAGCAAAATGAATAAACAAATAAACAATTGAATTTAGTAAAACCTCAAAATAATAAACAAAGAAAATATCACAGCCAAATTACACATACAATAATCAAGATTAACAACAACACACCCACTTAGATAACAAAATAAATCTAAACAAAATACACAAGGTTGAACTAAAGAAACGAATAACAAAAGAATAGAGCTGGTGCAGCGCTGATTCTCATACAGTAACAGTCAGATTAACATTATAACTTTCTGTCACTCTAGAAAGAAATTGTAACTCTTGCTGTCACTCTAAAACAGGGAACGACAACTGGCGGCCCGCTGGGCCAAAACTGGCCCGCCAGCAATATTTTCTGGCCTGCCGGATTATTTTGGAAGTTCTAAATGCTGCACAAAACTCTTCCACTACTTGAGAAAAGCCGTAGTCGCACAGCGATTTCACCGCTGCATACTGTGTGAAACACCTATAGGTGGAATCATGCGGCGCGGGATTACATTTTAAAGTATAACTGTGTGTTCACACAGGACACGAATAGCGCGTCAAGTTTGCGTCTGCCGCGTCTAGTTATACGCTTGACCACTTTGTGTCTCAGTAGACCTTCCTGGTTTTGAACCCTCTCTTACTTCCCCAGTGTTCGGATCGAGCACTGGGTAGACCCGTGGATTGAGTGGACGACTTCCGTCGTTTCTTGAGGTTAAGTCACACTCTCCGGGAGATCCCGTCTCTGTGATCCGGAACTGAATGGTTTCTGCCAGCTTTATAGGCCTTCAGTTTCTGGATGCCTTATCCAAGGCAACTTCCAGAGGCTCTGTCTTGGACAGACAGGCAATGGCCAGACTGTGTGTCTTAGTTTAGATCACCAGGCCAGCCTGGTGGCATTTCAGGAGGCATGCTCCCCTGAATAGTGACTGGCTGGGAGTCCATTGGGTCCCCTAGCCACACTCCCTAGAAGGGACCCCTTCTATTGGAAGTTGTGGTCCTAAGCCTTTGAGCTGGCCCAGATATACCCCCATTAACTATGTTCTGGCGGTTTCTTGGTTCATTAGCTTGGGCTATGACCGGTAGGGAGTGCTGTCACTGACAGCCCAATGTGACCTAATGGTGAGTGGTTCCAGTGTTTTCTGAATTACTGGTTCTGACAGTTGTCACTGCCTTTGGGCATGCACTCCCCTCAGCATGGTGGAGTTGGTATTTCGTTCCCCATAGCGTCGTTATGACGTATTGTTGAGTTCTCTTCGAAAGGGAACGTCTCAGGTTACGAATGAAACCTATGTTCCGTGAGAACAGGGAACGAGACAATACGTCTCCCTGCCATGCCTCGGGGCCTGCCTGCAACAGTCCCTTCAGACGATAGGCTGTTGTGATGTGTGCAAGGCTCCCTTTTATACATCCAGGTCGCGCGCTCATCATTCAAGCTGATGATGCACGGGCTGTCGCTGTGTCACGGTCATGAATGCTGTGAGTTGATATTTGATTTCAGACACCTGTCACGCCTGAGGCGTTCCCCATAGCGTCGTTCTGAGGCGTTCCCCATAACGTATTGTCTCGTTCCCTGTTCTCAGGGAACATAGGTTACATTCGTAACCTGAGACGTTCACCTACGCTCTACCCATCTTGATAAACAGCCTATTCAGAAACAAAAAGGGAAAATAACTTAATATCAGGTTATTGCATAACACCAAAGGAAATTTTTTTCTGTGACAAACTTTATGAAATTCCAACACTTTTAGAAATGTATGTATAGGAAAAGTTATGGCCACTTAGTAAAATAGACACTTGCACAATTATGCCAGGAGTGTTCATTAAGATTTTTAAACATTATTTTCTTTATTTATAAAGATAAGTAAATATTTATGAAATAATTTTGTCTACCGTCACACCATAGGATGATTTTGAGATTTGGCTCAAAGTTGTAAAAAAATAAAAAATAACTCAGGTATTAAAACCACAAATTCATGTAAAACAAGAAAATGTGTAACCATTTACAGTATTCTAAATGATGAAAATGTGAAATAAAAATTTTTTTATCTTCTGTGACGGTGAAAAAGCCATGTCACGTCAACTACCCAAACATAGGGCGGTCACATGACGTTAAGCATTTTCTGGCGCGTAATGTGACGTTTGAGAACCTAAAACCCCGTTTCTCCTAGTTGCCACGACAACACATAACCGGCGTTATCAGAAATCTCCACTTTGGCCAGAGTTTTTAGAAATAATAGTTTTCTGTGATAAAAATGGGGTTTTCGTGTAAATGAGAGGCCAAACCGCAGGGAAATATCTGCGTCTTCCCTTTGTGCAAATGGGGCCACAGACTGATGTCACAGTGCAAAATACTGTGCAATGAGTTGGAATGATTACACTCACCTGTTCCTTGTTCACATTGTTGTTACGATCCAGGGCAGCAAGCATAGAGGCATGAACCATCACATCATATCCAAAATGCGTTCTCTTTGGGAGGTATTTCAGATACATGGAGTGAACAAAATATAATTTGAAATGAGAACAATTACAATTGATTAACACTCGGCAATGGAAATCATGCCTACTTATAATATCTAATGTCTATACTTGATCATACCTCTAGTGTTGTTGTGTGGACGCACTCCGTTAAGTGATCCAAGTCTTTTAAAAGCCGCTTGTCTGTCACAGTCTTCACAAGACTGTTGTGTGCAACAGATCCCGGCTTCAGCCACAGCTTTCGTTTTTGGACTGCCTCGTCAAGGGGCTCGTGTGGACATTTGTGGTAGTACCTGTTCCCAGGCCACTCATGACGGTTGGTAACATGGTGTACTATGGAGACCCACTTCTCTCTCAACAGTTCAGCATTACCATCACACGTTTGTGCACACCACCACAAATGATTTATGATGGATATGTGACCAGTCACGGAAAGTAGAGGGACACAAGTCGGTTCTGGGGCATTTTGAGTTATTCACAGATTCTGAAAGTGTAGTCTCCAAGCTTTCCAACGATGTGTAACACATGGAAATCTGATAATATTTGGAGAAGTTGTGGCCATTTGAAAGTAGGCACTCAAAAAAGCTCAAAGTGGAGAAAACGGCCTCTAAAGATTGTGAAGTTCTCACCTCTCTCTCTTGCTGGGAGTGACAATAGGGCTCATTTACATCTCATTTAGATAAGCCATACCCCCTGTAAAGCTCCCCTGTACAGCTGTGAAGCACAGGGGGGAGCAAAAAGGTCAGGAAAATAAGCCATCAAAAAAAAAAAAAAAAAAGTTTGCAAACAGGTAATATATAAATAAATGTCTCTTAGCATCTACCGATAAAACTGTATAGGCAACTCTTATGTACACTGAATAAAAAATAAGATAAACTCTAGACAATGTTCAAATCAAAAACAGAATGTGCTATGTGATATAGGCTATATATATATATATATACAGTATATATATATATATATATATATATATATATATATATATATATATATACAGTATGAGTATGAATCCAAGTATGAATCAGAATAGATTTTATTGCCATTGTCAATGAAAGGTTTCACAGACTAGGAATTTTCTTCGGTGTACTTGTGCAACATGAAACAAACTTTTGCTAATGATAAATAATAAGCAATATACTATGGAAATAGGCATAGGCGTAATTTGACGGATGGGACATGTTCCCACCACTTTTTGCCAGGGTCGATATTGTCCCCACCACTTTTTAAAACATCTCGAGGCACGAATGTACCAATTCTACAAATAAATAAAACATCTCCAGTTAACTGGCAGAGCATTCATTTCGTTCGTTTTTTTAAATAAGAGACGATCTCGCGCTGAAATGTGTTTTTTTAAATCAAGTGATCAAAGTGCTCGTTGCCGCTGCGATCAGTGGTGCGGATACAGTGTTTTCTCGTGTGGCTCGCGCACACACAGCACTGTCTGCACTCAGATGCGCGCTTCTATCCGTTGCCGATACTCTCTATTCGTTCTGGTGAAACCACAAAACATAATGCAAACGTTTGTGTGTCCCTGCTTGATATACAACCACTGATGAACATAATCGCTTTGATGAGAGAAAAAAACTCTATGAGAAAAAAAAACCTATACGAGGGTGGATTCGAACCAAGAACCTCTGACACCATTAGCGAAAGCTCTACCACTAGACCATTAACCCTCTGGAGTCTGAGGGGTTTTTGGGGTCCTTAAGATGTTCTGACATGCTCTGACATTTGTGCTTTTTTCAGTTATTTATAAACATATTAATGGCAAAGGTGTAAATTCACTCTATATAGCACAAACAGGGCTACCAAAATATCTGATCAACATGCATGTATATGTTTGAATTTTTAAGAGAATGATGTTTATGCATGGTTATTGGAAAAAATAAAAACTAAAGTTGCAGAAATAAGACTACCAAACACATACTAAATATGTGTAAATAAGACTTTTGACCAATGAATTATGTAGCTTTGAGTTCTGGCTTCAAAATGATGTGAAAATTATCCAGCCTTATCGTTCTCATAAAACAGTACATTGATTTGAACTTTCTAAAACAGTTTTTTTGTCAGAAGAGGTTTATGCATGGGAGGGGTGGCCCATCAATATTAATGGGCCAATGGCCCATCAATATTAATGAGATTCAGACCAGGGGTGTGACATACACTCTAATGGGCCATCAAGTGCCTGAACAAAGAGGAGGAGATTCAAAGGTTTTGTTTTTCAATCTGTTTTATTGTAATTCCTCTATGTGGAGGAACTAAATGTTCTAAATTTGCTCTAATCAAATCAAATGTAAGCAATTATGAGCCACCATTCTTTCATCCACAGCTAAGTTTCTTTTAGGATGATAGATGGCTTTACAAGCATGACGAATAGTGTCCATGAGAGGTTTGACCCTGAAGAGACGGTCATGTTCAGCTGTGCCCCTCTTTCTGTCATTATCCATATCTGCATCTGGGTGACTCATGTGCACATTCCATGAAATGGTGCGGTATCTGTCCCGGGACATAACTGTAGCTGGAAAGGGTACAGAGAAAACACTGCTTTGCCGCCAGTAGTCGCTGATGGAGCTGACCTTCACCATGGCCATGTAGAACAGCAACCCAATGTATCGGTACATCTCACTGATGCTGACATCTGTCCATTTATATTTGCAGCCCTTTGCAGTTGCCTTGGAAGCTTGAGCATTTGTGTTGTGGCACAGAGTTGACACTGCACTTTCTGAAAAAAATTGTTTGAATAGACTCATAGGCGAATGTGAGTCTACAGGGCTCAGTTGTGGTCCAATTTCCCGTGCAGGACAGAATTGCACAGTCTGCGGAACCATGTCAACATCAGTCTCTGTTTTCCATGCCAGAGTGGACTGCCTGTTGCTTGCCTGCTGGTTAAACTTGGCTCTCTTCGGGACAGGTGCTTGGACATGTTCATTGTCACATCTGTAAAAAAAAAACACATGAGCATGCTGATAACACAATAAAATAACTTGTATTATCATTATCAATCACTAATGGCCATGGATAAAAAAAGACAACGGTTTTTGTCATTTCACACAAGAATAGGTATAGGCTACTTTTATATTATTATGATGTAAACACAATTAGGCTACATTTCATCTGTAAAATATTACGTATATGTACTTACTCAGTATGATTCTCGATCGCACCGAGAACTGAACGACACCTGCGTGACCCTCTGCGGGGTGCTGGAGAAGGAGAGCTTGAAGCAGACACATTCCTAAAAAAATCTAATTAAAATAAAACTGTTAGCATACATTATTCAAAGTAAACTGATGAGCAATTGATGGTTATGGACCATTGATGGGCCATATAGACCGCACGCATTTAGTGAAGCACGCAATAAACGGATCGTTCGCGAACGACACATCACTAAAACATTTACACAGTCTGTATTCAAAAACATATGCAGCATGATAAATACTGTCATAGGCCAACCAAAACCAGAACATTTATATAAAAATTTAATGTATTTAGACAGTATCACATATTTTACCGGAGGCTGAAATACTATAGTTGCACTAAACCACATATAACCTATAAGCAGATATTCGCAAACAATCTACATCAGTGGTTCTCAAACCTGTCCTGGCGTACCCCCAACACTGCACGTTTTCTTTCTCTCCCTAATCAAACACACCTGATTCAACTCATCAGCTCATTATTACATGGGTTAATGAGCTGATGAGTTGAATCAGGTGTGTTTGATTAGGGAGAGAAAGAAAACGTGCAGTGTTGGGGGTACGCCAGGACAGGTTTGAGAACCACTGATCTACATTATGCATAATGCAGTATTTTAGCATGAATCAGTGTCATAAGCTAATCAAAACTGAGTGAAATATATTTAATATACAAATATGTTTAAAGAGCAATATCACATTTAAAAAAAAGTTTACACTTGAGCATATAAGTTCCACGGATGTTAGGGATATTGTAAGGCAATCGTTCCTGTAAGTTGTCAAAAGCTAGCCAAAACTAGGGAAAATATAGTCTGAAAATTCAGAAATTAAATATATATAAAGTTCTATATTATCAGAAAAGGAATTATATAACAGTAAACAACTTACTCTGAACTTGTATCCTCTGCGGGATCAATTCGCTCTTGAAAATGCTGCCGTTCTTCGTCTGAATTACAATCTTCCTCTGAGGAAAAGGTGAATTCTTCCTCGCTGTCCAGAATCATCTGAAGGGCGTCTTTGCCGGAGAAATGAGCCATCCTCTCTAAACACGATGAATTATCAGTGAATCTGATCTGATGAAACTTCGTGTTTTCAAGGCATTGATCGGGGGGCGGGTGCGAAGCAGAGATTACCTAAACTATTTACATGTGAATAGCCGCCGGGGGCGTGGCGGCCTCAGCTTATTAGAGATAATGAGGGAGAAGGAAAAAAACGCACCTCTCCTTGCTTTCAAACGGATTACATGAGTTAAAAACATTTGTTTTTTATATTAATTACTTCACTTAAAAGAAGAGAATGCCAGCTTCATAAAGACATATCTCACGTGTCAGTGTGAGAAGTATTTGCTGAGTTACAGATCATTTTCGGACGTGTTTCAGAATGACAGAGAGGAGGCAGAACTTGCATCATGTTTATTTTTCTTTATTTGGCGAAAAGCACAACACTTTGTTTTTATTGTGAGTATACACAAAAATAATACACACTTAACAGGATCGATTGATGTATAACACAAGCATATAAGATAAAAAGTAATATTTTTTTATTTTTTTTTATTTTCACTGATAGGGAAAAAAGCGATAGCCGACCTCAGGGGGTTAAGATACACATTGGTTAAATAGGCGGATCTATGTATTGGCACTGACAACATGTGCTAGGCTACATCTCATTAAACGACTAATTAAACCCCATGTAACCTACTATTTAAATCGATTGCTGGACATCGTAATGTTATTGGCGTCCATCTTCATTGAATTTTGAAATCAGATAGAGCTGGCCAGAGCGCTGCATAATAGCCTAAGTAGCCACGCTGTTCCCTTGGAGGGCGGGGGCGATAACAAAAGAAACAAAAGCCGGCTTATTCAGTATAGAAATACGCACCGACAATGGCACGCCCCTACTGTGTGCTAGAATCTCCGAAAAACAAGCCGATTTCAAACTCAAAATGTACGCTTTTAAATATACCAATACTGCTATCTCAAACATGGAGAGGCTTCTTTGTGATCTCAACTAACAGATTCTGCAAAAAAACGAAAATCACCAATTTTGAAAAAAAAAAAAAACGCTTCTTTCTCATTTTGCTCGAGAGTTTTGCTGCCGACTTGTGTCACTGGTTTCCGTGACGGGTCACATATTATCCACACTGCCAGGCCTTCACATTCCTTTGTCTTTGCTGCCTTCGCTAATTTTTTTTTGATAGGCCTTTGGCCACATGCCATGGGTCAAATTGATGATGTTTTTCAGGATTGTTTACCCTCATTTCTTAAACAATTTGAGGGTGGCGGTCAGTAGAGATGGTGCTCACCTTAACTCCATTCTCTTCAATTGTTTGTAGAGCATCTTTGAAACCCTTGATCTCCATTGTGTTGGAGTTTGACTCTTGAGTGCAACTTACAAATTTAAAATCCACCACCTTTTCCGTCAGTGCATCCATAAAGGTTTACGTACAGTATTTAGCTGAGTGACCAGGAGAGTCACACCGGCCATCTCCACAGAGCACAACTTCTTGCTGGTTCGTCATTGTGGTTAACACAGTACTCTGCTCTTTATTCCATGTTTTTTCAATCACAGGAAACATGTACCTCTTCCTCAGTGTTGCATATGTATCAGCACTTATTGTCTTTAGGTTCATATTGTGACAGAAGCGCTCAAATTTTGCAAAATGGATCCCACTGAAGAAGACTGACTGATAAGAGCAGGTTTCCTATCCCTTTGCAGTGTTTTCCAGGAGGCTGACTTTGCCATCTGTAACTGCAGTCATTAATGCATGTGAGTTCTAATGTCAATTGTGATCCATCATTGTGTAGCTCTCTCATATCTTCCTGAACAATAAAGGAGCCACACTTTGAACAATGTCGAAGCAATTGCTGTAACTGCTCCTCAAAAACTAGAAAAACTCTAGTGCTAATTCCTTCAACATGTGAATTAATTGAAGGTCGTGAGCCCTGTGTACTTTGAGAGGACTCTGATGCACTTGCAGTGTAATCCGGATCAAATAGACTACGCTGTGACTGAGACAGATCGCTAGGTTCATTATCTGATGAGAACAGATCTTGAGAGTTGTCATCCTCCACTACCAACTCATGTTTACGTGCGTAACTACTATGGTCGGTCGCCACCTGGTAGTGTGCGTCAGCTGGCCACTTTACAGCTGCATCCAATTGGTATATTATCCCGAAATCAGTCCGAGTCTCTGCATCAACTTTAATTGGAGAACACTGGACGCTTTTATCTTCCATTACAGCCTCGACAAGTGCATGATTGTCTGGTTCGACACAGTCCATGATTTCCCCTGCACAAGTGGAGACACAAGCGCTAGTGCTACTTAGCATGCTATCCATCTCTTGCCTTAGCCGTTTCTGTTCACGATTTACACTTGAAATACGCGGACGTTTAGCATTCTTGTGAGGAAAAATCGTGGGTACTGCATTCGTGGGTACTGCATTCATTACTCGCCTGTAACCACAAACCCCCATGAGCTCGTTCATCAGCTGTCGGCGATCAAAATCCTCAAATGAATCAGGACTAAAGTGTCGAGAACAGAGCCGCGGGTTATTGGGGAGTTTCACTCGCCCATAAGCATCTTCCCATTGTTTTCTTCTCTTTGCATCAGAACTAGGAAAACAGTGGAAGGTCAAATCACCGCTCTTGTTTGTCTTCCTCTATTCCTCTTCCTCTTCCTCTACTTCCCCAATTCCTCTATCACCTGTCAAGCTTTGTTAGACTCCAGTGCCGAGGGTAGTTTTGTGGACGAGTCCTGGGCTCTTGAGCACGGTAAACCCCTTGTTGATCTGCAGGATCCTACGACTGTTTTTGCCCTGGACGGCAGTACTCTTGCCAGGGTACGTTGCTCTACCCTTCCGGTGAGTTTCACCGTGTCTGGTAATCATCGAGAGACTATTTCTTTTTTCGTTTTTCATTCTCCCTTTGCCCCCGTTGTTTTGGCCCATCTGTGGCTTGTAGAGCACAATCCTCAGATAAACTGGTCTACAGATTCCATTCTTTCTTGGAATCTCACCTGTCATGTTAAGTGTTTAATGTCTGCTGTTCCTCCCGTGTCTTCTGTTTCTGTTTTTCAGGAGGAGCCGGGGGATTTGTCAGGGGTGCCGGAGGAATATCACGATTTGCGAGTGGGAGACTCTATTCTATCTCCGCCCCAGTGCGTGAAGTGCTCGAGAAATATCTTTCTGAGTCGTTAGAAGCCGGTACTATCATTTCCTCTACCTCTCCAGCTGGTGCAGGGTTCTTTTTTTGTGAAGAAAAAGGATGGTTCCTTACGTCCCTGCTTAGATTATAGAGGTTTAAATGACATAACTGTGAAGAACCGTTATCCCTTGCCACTTATGTCATCCACCTTTGAAATCTTGCAGGGAGCTAAGGTCTTCACAAAATTGGATCTCCGCAATGCCTATCACTTAGTCCGAAATAAAGAGGGTGATGAATGGAAGACCGCGTTTAACCCCCCCCCAGGTCACTTCGAATATCGGGTTCTTCCGTTCGGGCAGGTCAACGCCCCCACCGTCTTCCAGGCTCAACCTTTTTGTTTTTGTATATGTAGACGATAATTTGATTTTCTCCCCCTCTCTCCAGTTCATGTGCAGCACGTTCGCCAAGTCCTTCGACGACTCTTAGAGAACATATTGTTTGTCAAAGCAGAGAAATGCACGTTTCATGTCGGTCTCGTTCCTCAGTTCCGTTATTTCCGGTCAGGGAATTAGTATGGACCCTGCCAAGGTTCACGCGGTTACTAACTGGCCCAAACTTGATTCACGTGTCGCTCTCCAGCGTTTCTTGGGGTTTGCCAATTTTTACCGACGTTTTATACAGAATTTCAGTCAGGTCGTCGCTCCCCTTACTGCGCTCACGTCTGTCAAGACTCGCTTTGTATGGTCCGAAGCTGCGCAGAAGGCTTTTGACCGGCTCAAATCCCTATTCACCACCGCTCCTATTCTCATCACTCCCAACGTTTCGAAACAATTTATCCTTGAGGTCGACACCTCGGAGGTGGGGGTGGGGGCAATCCTCTTCCAGCGTTCTTACTCTGATGAGAGGATTCACCCCTGTGCCTTTTTCTCACATCGCCTCTCCCCATCCGAACGCAATTACAACGTGGGTAATCGCTGGCTTTTGGCCATTCAGCTTGCTCTAGGAGAGTGGAGACACTGGTTAGAGGGTTCTCCTGTCCCGTTCGTCGTCTGGACTGATCACAGAAATCTTGAATACATCCTTTCGGCCAAAAGACTTAACGCTCGTCAGGCTCGTTGGGCACCTTTTTCGACTGATTCATTTTTACTATCTCTTATCACCCCGGCTCCAAGAATCTCAAACCAGATGCTCTCTCTCGCCAATTCTCTCCGCCTGAAGCCGTTTCCACCAAAGTGGGTATTCTCCCTCAGGAGAGGGTGGTGGGTGCGGCTGTCTGGGGTATCGAACGTCTTGTCAAGCGTGCACTTTCTCATGCTGTGTAGCATATGAGCAGATCATTCATTCATTGGTTCTGAATTAATGAATCATGGCTCATTGAATCTGAACACAAATGCACATTCCTTCTTGCTTTTACACTCTGAACCCCCGAATGCAAATCATTTGTGTTGGCTCCAGCTAGTCTGCCATAGACGCATTAATTGCGTGGCTTGGTGGCCAATTTTATGGCTCTCCCGATACTTTATAGCACCCTAGACACACTCCAGAACAACACTTCTCCGGGCTTCGCAAGCCTCAAAGAGATGCACCAAAGAGATAAGGACTCTCTCTGTCTATGTGACATTCCAGACACAGAGCATTCCATACACACACACACACAAACGTTTCTTTACACTCGTCATGTAAGTTATTACTAAGATGTATTTGATAGGTTTGTGCGTTGCATAACTGGTTAGCCCTTTTATGCGATAGTTATGATTTTCTGATTTGTAACTTGGAAGTGTTTCTCCTGACTAATGTTCTCAAATAGAATCATGGTCTTGTAACCCGACCCCCCTGCTATAGGATAATACTTTACAACCCCCTGGGAGACTGAGAAATCACCTCTCACACACACACACACACACACACACACACACACACACACACACACACACACACACACACACACACACACACACACCAACACCATCCATGGACCTTTTCAGAGAAAAGTACCTTTAAATGTATTCCTTTTGTGCTTAGATGTCTTCACATGCCACACTGGAAGTATCTACAATTTTATAGTGTGTTAATCAAACTTTAAAATGCTTGTAATATGCATATCTTATGTAACTTTGTATTCCTATAATCTTCATATGACATGTTTTATATCTCTGTAATTCTCTCAATCTAACGGAGTCGAATTCCGATAACAGAATGCAGTAATGTGCATTGTTTTACACATTTCATATTTCTGGAGCCGAACGGCTCAATCCCATCTCCTCATGACTCATTCCAGTGGGCGTCGCCAACAGGACAAAGGAACTTCTTCCCGCTCGAAAATCTTGGGAGATGATTTGCCCTCCCCGCAAAAAGGGGCGTGGACGGGATTCCCTCAAAAGACGGAACCCGTTTTTCTCTCTCTTCGGTCAAACTCTGGGAAAACACCAACTTGGGACAGGGCCTCGGCCACCGTCTTCGGAATGTAGTTCGACGTGTAGTTCGATGTATTATTAGTTCAATTATTAAAACCATTATATTCTTGATTGCTTCTGTCTAAAATGCTCATATTACAAAGTCAATGAAATGTTTGATCTTAGCTACAAAGCTTATTTGTTACTTTTCCGTAGCCTAAATTTTATAAGGACAGGAGAATAATTTCCATGGCCAGAAACGAATTTTCCTGAAATTATAAGAAGTGATAACTTTATTGAGAAGTTGATAAGTTAATCTTACGGCCGTTTGCTGGACAAACAACTGTTTGATAATTACATTAATTTCCATTAAGGTTATCTAATAGAATCGATCTGTAATAAGACTATTGATATATGAATGAGGAATTATAATTCGTTGTGATTGATTATTCATATATACAATCGATCTATTTTCAACTTCGATAATTTAATGTAACTGTAATATGCAATAAATTAATCATATTCATGATTAATTATTAAAATTCCCTATATATCATTTGAGCTAATGTTAATGTACTACCCAGTGCGGATACAGCTGTAACGCCCCGTCTTTGCCCTAAAGAACTATTATTTGTTCCCCCCTCCGCTCGTCGCGCTGTTCTTCAATGGGGTCACTCATCTAAATTATTCGCCCATCCTGGGGTAAAAGGTACTATAGCATCCATTCGCCAGAGGTTCTGGTGGCCCACTCGTGAACGTGACGTCCGTTGCTTTGTCGCGTCCTGCTCTATCTGCGCACAGACCAAGGCTATTAATAGACCCCGCTGGTATTCTTAGACCTTTACCCGTACCGTCCCATCCATGGTCCCATATCGCACTCAATTTTACTACAAAGCTTCCCTCTTCTGGGGGAAACACTGTAATTCTAACCGTCGTTGATTGCTTCTCTAAAGCCGCGCACTTCATCCCATTGCCCAAGCTGCCCTCCGCCAGGGAGACCGCTCAGATTGTCGTTGATCATGTGTTTAAGATTCTTCCTTAAAGGAGAACTCCGGTCAATTTTAACATTGAGCTCATTTTTTTGTACATTTGGAGTGCTGTCAATACAGAGAACAAAGACAAAAACCTACATAATACATATCTTTAAAATTGACCGGAGTTCTCCTTTAAGACTTCCTGTCGACGTTGTTTCAGATAAAGGGCCTCAATTCTCTTCCCTTTTCTGGAAAGAGTTTTGTTGCCTTATCGGTGCCTCTGCCAGTCTCTCCTCCGGGTTCCACCCGCAGACCAATGGTCAAGCTGAACGTGCTAACCAAATCATAGGTCGGATTTTACGTAGCTTAGCGTTTCGTAATCCAGCCTCTTGGTCCCCTGGGTAGAATACGCTCATAATTCCGCTCCGTCATCTGCCACCGGTATGTCACCTTTTCAGTGTTGCTTAGGTTACCAACCTCCACTCTTCTCGTCTCAGGATTCTGATTCTAATATTTCGTCCGTCAAGTAGTTTATTCAGCGCTGCAAGCGAACTTGGAGAAGTGTCAGGTCCGCCCTTTGCAAATCTCGTTCCCTTACTCGTCGGGCCGCTAACAGACGGCGTATTGAGAATCCCCGCTTTTCTCCCGGTCAAAGATTATGGCTTTCTACTCTTAATCTTCCTCTTCAGTCCGTCTCTCGCAAGCTGGCCCCTAAATTTATTGGTCCCTTCCGCATTGTCAAGATCCTTAGTCCTGTCTCGGTAAGGCTCAAATTGCCTCCTAATCTTCGGCGCGTACACCCCATTTTTCATGTCTCTTGTCTAAAGCCCGTTATTCGCGCTCCTCCTCGTCCTGTCGTGGCCCCTGTCCGCGTTGAGGGCTCTCCTGTATATTGTGTCCAGAAGACTGCTAGATGTACGCCCCCGGGGGCGTGGCCAGCAGTTCCTTGTTGATTGGGAGGGTTACAGTCCTGAGGAGAGATGCTGGAATCCATTCCGGGACGTACTGGACTGCTTGCTCATTGGCGATTTTTACCGTGCTCGTCAGATCCCTTCCTCAAGTGCGCCAGGAGGCACTCTTTGAGGAGGGGGTACTGTCATGATCCTGGCTCTCTCGGCTCGCACCTCTCTCTTTTTTTCCTCCTTCTGATTTTTTTCCTTTCCCTCGTTCACACACACACACTCACACTCGTTCCGCCCACACCCGTTTAGACACACACCCATTACTACACGTGCTCATTCTCTCCAGTCACCCCATCTTCCTCTCCCCCCACTCCTCACCTGTTTCCCATCTTCTATCATTAGTCTCTCTATTTCTAGTCCCCTCTGACTAGAAATAGAGAGTATGTTATTGATCGCTATCTCTGTCTACAGAGTTCCTGACTACTGTCCAGTCCAGTCCGGTCCTGTCGAATGTTACACTGTATGGTATCTACCACCTGCTATTTTGTTTTCTCTTTGTGCTCAGCCAGTTTTCCATGCTGAGGAGAGTTGCTGTGGGTTTGTGGTCTCGCCCGCATCTCCACTTTCACCAACCTGACCAGACATTGCAGATCAGCACTGCTTTCTGTTTGCAATTTAATTAGAGACCTACTGTTATATTGTCTCTCGTTTTCTGTTGGACATTATATTAAGAAGAGACTTGTTTTCTGTCTGCCTTTTCGGCCTGCCTTGTTTCAATTAAAAGATACTGAATCTGCTTCACGCCCTCTGGTCCTATCTATCTCCACATACCTGACAGAAATGTTTCAAATGCATTATTGAGAATACAAATATTTGTACTTTGGTAAAAATGAGAATTATCAATGAACAGGCCATTTCATTAAATGAACCCAACACCGCACTCCACAGTTCGGAACGATTCCCGATCGAACCATTAGTAAGTCATAAAACACAGTCATGGTGCCGAGATGGCTAAAGGAGTCACCCCCCTTTCCCTTTTTGTGCCTGTCTAATCTCATACCAGCGATGCCAGGACAGCAGGAAAATATTTATCTTTGTTCCCCAAACTTAAGACCAAATGACCAAGAAACCCTGTGGTGACCCCAATGCATAAATCCACAGCCTTCTCAGGAAATGAAGGAAATGAAGGAAACCTTAAACCAGGGACACCTCCTTTCTGCAGCTGTAAATTCCAGAGACTTTTGTCTCCAAAACCAATAGACTGAAATTAACCCACTTGTGGGTTCTCTTGAAACAACGGTCTCAAAATTGCTTCCAATAAGCTGAATTGATCACATATATCTTAAGTATCATGTATGTTTTATATAACCTGTGGAGTTGCAGCAACAAACAGTTGCAGGAGTGCGTTTAACCTTTATTACAGCCTATTTGTAGAACTTTCCAGCAGGTGTAACAATTGTTTTAATATATATATATATATAATATATATATATATATATATATATATAACAAAAGATGGATGTTATTTTATTTATGTTCATTTTCATTTAATTGATGGTCAGGACTGGTACTTTGCCGGTGAGTGACTATAAATGAGCATTGTTAGTAATCCAGATCAAGAATTTATATTACATGATTGTGTAATTTCATTAGTTAATCCTGCCGTTTTGTGTTTGTGTTTTCATTGCAGGTTTACAACCTAACCTAAATAGCAAACTAAAATGATATGTAACGTCACTAATATCCAGCTGACAGGCTAGCGTAGCGGTAGCATTCAGGCTACCTAGTTTGTGGATGTTTATTGTGTTTGTGTCCGCAATAAAAGCTCATAAAGTGACTCGAGTTGTATCCGTCATACTTGTCCTGAAACCCTTCCAGTGGGGAGTTTACTGAGCTATAGCAGGTAGCTTAGTAGAGAACTGGACACTATTTGTAGGGTTTTCTACCTCAGTTATAGGAACTAATCACCAGAAGTTGCCTCATACATGTGTATCCTCTGTATTATGTATGCTTTATATTATAAGTTAATTTTGTGTGTCAAACACTCATCACAGCTAAATCCTTATTTACTTCCACCTCAGCTATGGGAAATATCTGTATTTTGGTACCTACTTGATGGGTAAATGATTTCTAGAATTTTGATATAAAGTAGATGTGTGTAGGATGCACCATATTTAAACTATTAAGTTGGCTTATTAAAGCGTTTAACTAAACTCTCAGGAGTTTGGGCACACGCAATCACATGGACATTACGCTAATTAACCCTCTCGGGACGGATTGGGCAGTACCGCCCAAAATGGCATCCTTTTACAAAAGTGTAATTATCCTAAAAACTATTAACGATAGAGAGATCATCTTCCTGCCGTCTTCCTCAGATTCCGCTGAAAACAATGGTATATGGTATACACACTTCCTTGTTGCGTAATAGATGTCACTGACCTCCCTGTTCGAATGCGCATGCGTCGCGTCTGAACGCATTGTTGTCTTTGGAGCTCCATCGATTGATTTATAATTCTTGATTTATCTTTAAACTCACTTAAAACGAACATTTTCTACTTTTCCTCACCTCATAGTTACAACGCGGACTGTTGAGCAGACGCGTCTCAAGCCTAGTGATCCAACGCTGGATACTCTTATGGGTTACGTCCGTGGATCACGGCTGAACGCGTCTTCTCCGCATTCATTTACAAACAAACATAGGGTACACCCGTACCACTAAAAAGACGGATTATTTCCAAGACTTAAGCCATAAATTAGTATTAATATTGATAGCATCACTGGTAGCGTCGTTGCTAACTTAACGTACTGTCCATCTGTTAAAATGGCAAATATATCAGATGTAAGTAGCCTACCTTTTGGTGCAGGTGAGGACACATTTGAGCTGCACGCTGTGCAGTCTGAGCTGGAAGCTGTTGAGAAACAGATCCACGGCCTTTTAGTGAGACAAGCCGAGCTGATAGACCGGCGTTTGGCTCTTGAAACATCACGCGTCGATGCACACAAATCAGAGATTAACGTTACTAACCCGCTGACTCCGACCTCATCTACTCCGTGCGTTTCTCATCATCGGTCCCGAGCGTCGAGGTCGAGGTCGCGATCAGCCATGGTCTCGTTCACTCCGGCTCCAACACGCCACCACGAAGCCTGGATATTTCCGCAGCGGAAGACGCGAGTCAGGTCTAGACCAAGAAAACTCTCTCCGACCCTCCCGGTTTTCGAGATATCCACACAAAACCGCTTCTCCCCTCTTCGCGAAACAGAACGTGATGCTGTGATCATCGGCGATTCCATCGTTCGACACGTACACGCTACGTTAAAAAAAAGTAAGGTGCATAGTCACTGCTTTCCTGGTGCTCGTGTCTCTGAAATCGCCGCTCGCGTTCCCGAGATTCTGAACGAGCGCGTCGGAACTGTTGTCCTGCACGCAGGGGTGAACAACATCAGGCTGCGCCAGACGGAAGTTCTGAAAAAAGACTTCAGGAATCTGATCGATACGGTACGCAGCACATCGCCTGATATAACGATCATTGTGTCAGGACCGCTTCCCACGTACCGACTAGGTCATGAAAAGTTTAGTAGATTATTCGCGCTAAATGAATGGTTAATGTCATGGTGCACTGAGCAGAAACTGCTCTTTGTAAATAATTGGAATCTGTTTTGGGAGCGTCCTAGGCTTTACCGTGCTGATGGCTTACACCCAAGCAGATTCGGATCGGATCTTCTGTCAGATAACATCTCCAAAATGTTAAATACCTTTTGACTTGTAACCAAAAGTCCAAATCATAGTCTCTGCTGCACCAATTTAACTGATATAAATAGTGTTGAACATTGCATAAAATCTGTGTCTATTCCTCGTTTAGTGAGATCAAATAATAAATCTACTGCAGGATCTAGAAAAAATCTAATTGTTATTAAAACAGAAAATGTTGCTATTAGTAATCAAAAACAATTTCTAAAGCTAGGTCTTCTAAACATTAGATCACTCACACCTAAGGCAGTTATTGTAAATGAAATAGTCACAGATAATAGCTTCGATGTACTTTGCCTTACTGAAACCTGGCTTAAACCAAATGATTATTTCGGTCTAAATGAGTCTACTCCATCAGGATACTCCTATAAGCACGAACCCCGTCTGATTGGTCGTGGCAGCGGTGTTGCAACAATCTATAGAGATATTCTCAATGTTACTCAGAAAACGGGCTATAAGTTTATTTCGTTTTAAGTACTTGTACTAAATGTTACGCTCTTAGATGTTAGAAAAACATCCATATTATCTCTAGCCTTGGCTACTGTATATAGACCGCCTGGGCCTTACACTGATTTCCTAAAAGAGTTTGCAGATTTTCTCTCAGACCTATTAGTTAATTTCGATAAAGCATTAATTGTTGGAGACTTTAATATCCATGTAGATAACTCAAATGATGCGCTAGAGGCTGCGTTTACAGATTTATTAAATTCCTTTGGGATTATGCAAAACGTTACCGGACCAACTCATCGTTTTAATCATACACTCGATTTAATTATATCACATGGAACCGATCCAACCGATATAGATATCATTCCACAAAGTGAAGATGTCACTGACCATTACATGGTAACTTGCATATTACGTACCCCTGTAATATATCATGCTGCGCAGCGTTATCGATTAGGCAGAACAATCCTTCCATCCACCATAGATCATTTTTCAAATAGCTTATCTGATTTGTCTCAGCTGCTCAGTGAACCCAAACAAACAGATGAACTTGAGGAATTAACTAGCACTATGAGCACCATTCTCTCTGGTACATTGGATATTGTTGCACCCATTAGACTAAAAAAGGTCAGAGAGAAAAGTAAAGCACCATGGTACAACAATACTACGCATGTTCTAAAGAGAGAAACCCGTAATTAAGAGCGTAAATGGAAAAAAACTAACTTAGAGGTCTTTAGAATCGCATGGAAAGACAGTATGTCACGTTATAAAAAGGCCCTAAAAGAGGCCAGGGTTGAGCATCTCCGCAATCTAATAGAAAACAACCATAACGATCCTAGGTTCTTATTTAACACCGTGGCTAGACTAACAAATAAACAGATGTCTCCTGAACAAAATATTCTGTTACAGTTTAGTAGTAATGATTTCATGAAGTTCTTCACTGAGAAAATAGAAAACATCAGAACCACAATTGTAAACGTTCAATCCTCAATCGCGCCTTATAATTCGGCCTCAATTATCACCCCGCAAGAACAATTACAGTGCTTTACAACTATAGAACAAAAAGAGTTAACCTGTTAAGCTGCAACCCCACTTTTGAAAAATCCCAAGAAATGACATACCCAAACTGAAACAGATACAGTTCATGAACCCTTTGTACTAAAAGCACAAGTATGATCTCATTTGAAAGCTGACACCTGGCAGTTTATTGTAAATGTAGAATTAATTATTGTCATAATGACAAAAATTGTTATAAATAGCTTCAAAGTTTTGTAAAGTTATTAGAAATTATTTTTTATGAAATATCCTCATAAAAATAAAATTGAAGTTGGCACTGGAGCAATCTAGAAATGCACTACAGCTAATACCACATGTCTAAACATTTTATGTTTAAAATCTTAAGATAGTAAGTCCAAAACTCTGTATTTAGTGAAATGTTTTTCAAGACCATGTCATGTGACCTTATTTTGATTTGACGCTAAGATGCTTCTGATGTTTATTGCCATCTTCTAACCATCTATCCAGTATATTTTCTTTATTGTTTTGTGGTGCAAACGAGCCCCATTCAGTCTCAGTCTCCCCCTGAACACATTCACACCTCTCCAGCCTGGTTATGGCTGTAAATATGCATTTCTTTTGTCTGCATTATAGTTACTAACGACTGGCTATTCACAGGCTATTCATATGGTTTCACTTTCAATCACCAATTTCTTTTCTCAAAGTTCACCCTTACATTTTAAACTGTATCTAATGCATTTCTTGAATAAAGAAACATTTCAGTAAGCTTTCAAAAAATAAAAAAAATATAACTTCTAGGTGGCAGGTGCACCTAGGGCTAGCTAGCATGTTAGCTTAGCACACCATCAATACACGACAATTTATGAGATTAAAACCATGTTTGTGCTTATAAACTTACTTTATAAAGCAAATCGAGTATTTTAAATAATTTTCTGTGATCTAATTTGGCTTCAGATAAAAAATCAGACAGAAAATATACTATTGTCAGAGAATGTCTAATACTGTTCTGCACAACGATTCTATATAGATTAGCATTACATTATAAATATAATCTATTATTATGGAAATACCTGGCATGGATTGAAAAACACAGGTAACTCAAATATCATAGCAAACATGTTTATTGTCTTCAAAACGACTGTTTCTCCATGTTACAGCGCGATCTGTTGTTAGCTGTGTGTGTGTTCGAGGCTTCCTGGATTGTCACATGATTATGGCACTTCTTCATGTTCTAATACTGTGCACAGGGCGGCGAGGGCGCCCTCAGGCTTTTGGTATGAATTGAAAACACATTAACAGAGTATACAAACGCTCATAATGATTACATCGACGCATTTGGGTATAAATTCAATAAATATTATTCCTGTCTATAGAAATCTGATGTAAACCTATGAGAATATATCAATATTTCTCCAAATCTGCACATTTTTGAGCTAAAGCCTAGAAGGACGGTGTTTTGTGTATCGCTGTCATGACGACGGCACGGGAGTTTTTTATGAATGAAAGCGGCTGACACGCATAATTCATATCAAAGGTATCGACTCATTTTTTCATTTCATAACTCCTGACACAAATTAAGAAATAACTGTCGCTATAAGCTTCTCAGAATACAATAGTGGTCAAATTCTGAAACTTGAGTCTTATATCTTTTTAATGATGTATAGTTTGTCAAGGTATAACATTAAATCTGATAGTAACTCTGAACTATATATAAATAAAACCGCTTCAGTGCGCCCGCGCTCTGGCAACGGTTAACAGGTTAAATAAACTTATCATTTCATCTAAAACAACAACATGTTTATTAGATCCTATACCAACTAAACTATTGAAAGAAGTGTTACCTGTAGTGGAAGAGCCTCTCCTCAATATTATTAACTCATCTTTATCATTAGGTTATGTTCCAAGAACATTTAAACTGGCAGTTATAAAACCTCTCATTAAGAAAGGTCTCGGTTACGGATGTAACCCTCGTTCCCTGAGTAGGGAACGGAGACGTTACGTCGGATGACGATGATTGGGGTTTCGCTTAGAAAGCCTCTCACCTTCGAGTATATAAAACGAGCCAATGGCAATGAAATGCCATGGGTCTGCGGAATTTGCATAGCGTATCTCCGCCCACCGCAGGGGGTATATAAGGAAGTACGCTGCGATATGCAGATATGTCTTCGCTGAGGAGCCGAGACTGAACTCAGGTGTTTTTCAGCGATACAGCGGAAGTGGCAGGAAGACGTAACGTCTCCGTTCCCTACTCAGGGAACGAGGGTTACATCCGTAACCGAGACGTTCCCTTTCGTGGTCACTCCGAGTTACGTCGGATGACGACGATTGGGGTTCCAGTCTAATCACGCCACCTCAGCTGTCATCCAGTGCCCTGCATAAGTCTGAGCTCCCTGTTGTGAGAATAGCACGAACGAAGGAGTCCTACTTAACACAGGAATAACAAGGTACACTGGGAGCATATCTCAGGAGAAATATGCAATTATGCCCAACCATTAAGGGGGGGACTTGAGAGACACATATGACCCAGAGGGATGCATATGGGGTATCACTGAGGTGTCCAGCCGCAGGTGGAATATTTAAACCCCAGGGGTGGCAAGGTGGCTTGCCAAGGGAAAGACACACGCTCAAAAGAGACTTACAGTGGAATACACATGTGGGGGTCGCCCAAAGGGGGGACCATGCACATGGAGGCACCTAGTCAAGCGCAAGAGCTGTGTTATGGCAGATTGGCATAACTCAGGCGTTGACGTAACCAGTGCTGGAGGAACTCAGAGCTTATCAGACTCACCTGAGAAGATGATCGCACGTATCCCGTCCGTGGAGAGGAATGGCGAGCAAGCGAAGACACGACCTTGCTGCTGGTATGCCAAAGCAATGGTATCCACTATCCAGTGAGATAACCTTTGCTTTGAGAGAGCCTTTCCCTTCAGCTTCCCACCATAACAGACAAAGAGCTGGTCTGAGGTCCTGAAACACCGCGTTCTGTCTACGTAAGCACGAAGGGCGCGTACTGGACAGAGCAGTGCCAAGGCTGGGTCTGCCTCCTCCAAGGGCAGCGCTTGCAGGTTCACTACCTGTTCTCGAAAGGGTGTGGTAGGAACCTTGGGCACGTATCCAAGCCGGGGTCTCAGGGTCACGTGAGAGTTAGCCGGCCCGAATTCCAGGCACGCTTCGTCAACCGAAAATGCCTGCAGGTCCCCTACCCTCTTGATGGAGGCCAATGCAACCAGGAGCGCTGTCTACATAGACAGGAACTTAAAGGGATACTTCACCTCTGGGAAGATGAATGTGTATTTAAAATAGGTCATTTATGTAGAAGAAATGTGAAGAAATTTTTTAATTTGAAGCTTTCTAGCCTGAGAAAAGCCATAAATGTATTTTTGGCTTATGTGGATGAAAGACAACAACTCCCAGAATGCACTTGCTTCGCTGTCCTAGGAGGCCACGCCTACCGGTTAGAGAGCACAGTTGAAAACAACAAGAAGGTTAGGCTACTAACTTAGTGAGTCTCCGTGACGAGTTTGCCCGTGATTTCGAGATCGCACAAAATGTCCGGGATTCGGCTTTTGCGTTCTACAGTGGCCATTCATTCATCATGTTTACTGTGGCGAGCAGGACGAGGCTGACGGCCGCGGGAGAACGGCGCGAGGCCGGTGGCATGATTACTGATGACGCACCGGTCTCGCATCTCTCACGGAGGAGCGGGAATTTTCTTAGCAATGGTAAAACGCACATCAACCGATGACTTGTTTAGCGTTTATGTAAACACTACATTCAGATTCACCGATCGGAATGAATTCAGTTAGATTGAAACAATGTAAAGAATGAATGGCGACCGCAGAACGCAAAAGCTGAATCCCGGACATTTTGAACGATCTCACCCGCCGGACAAGTCCGGGAAAAGGAGGATGGTAACCCCTACTACTCAGCTTTCTCCTACTATTCAGCTTTCTCAACAGAACAAGAGCCTGCTAGCTTAGCTTCCAAAGCTGACACTGTGTGTACATTCTGTGAGTGAGATGAGATCCCACCCTGTATGGGCGGGCTGAAAACATGCGGAACAACGCCTTCTACTGGCTGTAGTCTTTAGCCTCTGGCCAGAAAATCCTCCGATGACGCAAAAATTGTCATTTTGCGTCATTGGAGGATTTTTTCCAGACAAAAAATACATAAATCTCTTGTCTCAGGGGGATATGAGGGTGGAAAGCATATTAATTCGAAAATACTACAGGTTTTCTACTAATACAAAGCTTAATGCTAAATCCTGAAGTAACCCTTTAAGCTCCGCTGACTGTAAAGGCTCAAATGGAGCACTCTGCAGGGCAGTTAGAACCACTGAGAGGTCCCAAGAAGGTACGAGGGGAGGACGAGGAGGATTTAGTCTCCTCGCTCCCCTCAGGAACCTGACGATCAGGTCGTGCTTCCCCAAAAGACTTACCATCAACTGCTTCGTGATGTGCGGCAATGGTGGCAACATACACTTTCAGGGTGGAGGGAGACAGCCTTCGCTCCAACTCTTCTTGCAGGAAGGAAAGCACGACCCTGATCGGGCATTTCGTGGGTTCTTCGTTTAGAAGAACACCAGTTGACGAAGAGGTTCCACTTCAACGCATAGGCATGTCTCGTGGACGGTGCTCTAGCGGAAGTGATGGTAGCCACCACCGCAGGTGGTAAGGTACTCAAACCTGCCTCGTCCCGTCCAGGAGCCACACGTGGAGGTTCCAAAGATCGGGATGAGGGTGCCAAAGGGTGCCCCGTCCCTGAGAAAGGAGGTCCTTCCTCAGAGGAATTGGCCAGGGAGGTGCTGTCGCGAGGAGTACTAGTTCGGAGAACCAGGTCCGGTTGTGCCAATACGGGGCAACCAAAATGACCTGCTCCTCGTCCTCCCTGATCTTGCTTAAGGTCTGCGCAAGAAGGCTCACTGGGGGAAACGCATACTTGCGTAGGCCCCGCGGCCAGCTGTGTGCCAGTGCATCCGTGCCGAGCGTGCCCTCGGTCAGGGAATAAAACAGGTCGCAATGGGACGAGTCGTGGGAGGCAAACAGGTCTACCTGTGCGTCGCTGAACTGATCCCAAATCAGCTGGACCGTCTGGGGATGGAGCCGCCATTCTCCAGCGAGAGGCCGAACTCGAGACAGCTCGTCGGCCGCCTGGTTCAGGTGTCCCGGGATATAAATGGCTCGAAGCGACCTCAGATGCTTCTGACTCCATATGAGGAGATGGCGAGCGAGTTGCGACATACGGCGGGAGCGTAGACCACCTTGATGGTTGATGTACGCTACTGTCGCGGTATTGTCTGATCGGACTAGTACGTGCTGACCCCTGAGCAGCGCACTGAAGCGGTGCAGGGCGAGACGCACAGCCAGCAACTCGAGGCAATTGACATGCCAAAGGCGCTGGGGTCCTATCCAGGAGCCCGCGGCAGCATGACCATTGCACATGGCGCCCCAGCCCGTGGTGGAGGCATCTGTTGATACAACAACATGCCGGGAAACTCGTTCTAAGGGCCCTCCGGCCCGTAGAAACTTGAGGTTCGTCCACGGGGTGAAGGTCTGACGGCAGGTTGGAGTCAATGGGACTCGAAGCGTGCCGTGTTGCCATGCCCACCTCGGGACTCGATCGCGAAGCCAAAGCTGAAGCGGTCTCATGTGAAGCAATCTCAGCGGCGTTACTGCGGCTGCGGATGCCATATGCCCCAGGAGCCTCTGAAATAGTTTCAGTGGAACCACACTCTTGCCCTCGAATTGGCGAAGACAAGTCAGCAGTGACTGCGCGCGTTCGCTCGTAAGCTGCGCACACATGGCGACCGAGTCGATCTCCATACCGAGAAAAGAGATCCTCTGCACGGGGCAGAGTTTGCTCTTCTCCCAGTTGACCCGAAGGCCCAGACGAGCTAAGTGCCGGAGCACTAGGTCCCTGTGTTGGCAAACCTGGCCTCGAGAGTGAGCTAGGATTAGCCAGTCGTCGAGATAGTTCAGGATGCGAACCCCGTGTTCCCGGAGGGGAACAAGGGCTGCCTCGACGACCTTCGTAAAGACGCGAGGAGACAGGGCTAGCCCGAAAGGGAGAACCGCGTACTGGTATGCCAGCCCCTCGAAAGCAAACCGTAGAAACGGTCTGTGTTGAGGTAAAATGGAGACATGGAAGTAGGCGTCCTTCAGGTCGATCGCTGCAAACCAATCCTGCGGCCGTACACACTTGAGGATGTGTTTGGCCGTTAACATCTTGAACGGCAGCCTGTGAAGGGAGCGGTTCAAGACGCGCAGGTCGAGGATTGGCCGTAACCCACCGGACTTCATGGGTACAATGAAGTAAGGGCTGTAGAAGCCGGACTTCATCTCGGCTGGAGGGACAATCTCGATCGCACCCTTCGCCAGTAGGGTGGCGACCTCCGCTCTCATGACAGGGACATTGCCCCCGACCATAGTGAAGTGGACTCCCCTGAAGCGGGGAGGAGATATCGCGAACTGAATCGCGTAGCCGAATCTAATGGTTCTCGCGACCCAGCGGGACAGTCTGGGAAGCTCTAGCCAGGCCTCCAGAAAGTGCACCAGCGGGGTCATACGAACCACAGACGTACCGTCGGTGGGGCAGCGAGGCGGAATGACCGGCACCGGCGAGGGTGGCATAGCGGCCCTGTGCGGGGGCACGGTCATAAACCGCATCCTGCCAGAGGAGGCCAGGGGAGGGCGCGCGTCCCACGGGGGCGTGCTCTGGCAGGGGTCTGGCGACAGAGGGGGGATGAGAGGAGCGTGGCCCGTGGGCGGCGCGTGCTGTCATCCACTGCCTCTTAAAGCTCAGAGAAAGAGCATCAGTTCTTTTAGAACAAGATTCTCCCCCAGCCCTCCACTGGGGGAAGGAGTGGTCCTGCTCCCAACTCCCCGAAGAACTGAGCCCTAACTCCAAGCTGCCCATCTCAGGAGTGCTGCTTAGCCAGGTGTTAGCCGGCTAAGGGGCAGAGACAGGCGGTGCCAGCCTCCAGCGACCTCCTCGTGCTCGGACCGGTGAAGGCTCGAGGGAAGGAGCCGCATGGAGGTGGCGTCGGCGGGAAGCGGACTAAGCAGACCACACCAACGGATGACCGTCAGTGCATAGCCTCAGTCCGCTTCTGGAGTGATCGAAGACTGTTGGGCGCAGTCCTCAACCACACCGCCGACCAGGCTGCCCGCCTCAAGGGTGCTGCTTAGGCTGACGTGGCAGTCTAAGGGGCGCGGAGACGGGCAGCGCCACCCTCCTGCGACTTCCTCCTACTCAGAGCTGGTGAAGGCCCGAGGGGAGCAGCCGCATGGAGGGGGCCTTGGCGGGAAGAAGACTAAGGAGACCGCACGGATGGATGACCATCGGTACAGAACCTGAGTCTGCTTCAGGTGGCCGAAGCCACACCGCCAAAGAGCTCAGCCTGGGACATGGGGGAGCTGAGAAAATTAATTCTCAGACCCTACCACATCAACCTGGCTAAGCCCATGTCTGGACCACATAGTGGACATCACCTGACCCAGGATCACGCAGGTACCGATGTCGCCCGAGAGCGAGGTCAGTAGTGTGCGCGGCGGAACAACCAGGCCGGGCATGGGAGGCATAGCGTCCCAGCATAGGGGCGTGGTTAAAATTTTCCGCGTTCTGCCAGGGTTGGCCAGGGAAGGACTAGCGTTCCACTGCGGCCGGTTCGACAGAACTCCCGGGACAGCACTGCATCGAAGGCGCAGGCGACACACAGTACTGCATGACCGTGCCACGATAGTGACAGGGAACATACAGACCATGATCACCGTGCGATCGAAAGCAGCGAAGGCGGAGGACACCCGCGAGCCGCGAAAGTCACGTGGAGTCTCGCGCAGCGCAGGCGTCCTGATGCACGTCCGGGAGAAGCTTACAGCGCTCGGGGGGAGGGCGGGGCCACTCCAGCCGATGCTTTCAGCTGCCCGGGAAAGCATGGCTGACAGCTCTGGATCGGTCCCGGCAACGATGGCACTCCCGTGGGAGGCAACGCAGTCGAAACTTCATTTCCAGAGGAATCAAGCCCGCCTTGTGATGCTGTGAGTGCATGGTCTGCGATGTGGAGGGGGGTGTGGCCCGAGGAATTGACTCGTCGGTTGTTGTGCCACACCAAACCCTCAGATCACCCTGGCCACCAGCCAAAGTATCCCTTCTCGAGGAAGAGATAAATTGGGGTGTGGCAGAGGGGACTCTACTCACATGGAGATCATTGAGTCTTGATCTATAAACATCGCGATGGTCATGTTCCCTTCTTTTTTTTTTTTTTTTTAGTTTCTTTTTTTTGCAATGAAAACATGACTCATCAACGAGCGCTGCCAAGCGTGATTAAGCCCAACACGCAAAACAGCGCTCGCGACCGTTAGGCAGATGACCGCACAGTGCGCACACACATCCAGAAAATACACGGGCGAACCGTCTTGAAAAAGACGTGCCGCGTGCAGCTCTTTTAGAGAGTGGAAAAGCTCAGCAGAGTGCTGAAGCGCCCAGGGAGAAACACACTCACTGTCGGCAGATTACTGCACAAATCAGCAGCAGGAAATGCGATCTCGCTGGAAAGCGCCGTCACACAAACACACTGAAGAGCCGCTCGTCTCGAAGAGATTTGAGATGACACTCAAAAGGCTTGTGGAGTGAAGTACTGAACTTGGCTCCGAAGCGAAAACATATCTGCATATTGCAGCGTACTTCCTTATATACCCCCTGCGGTGGGCGGAGATACGCTATGCAAATTCCGCAGACCCATGGCATTTCATTGCCATTGGCTCGTTTTATATACTCGAAGGTGAGAGGCTTTCTAAGCGAAACCCCAATCGTCGTCATCCGACGTAACTCTGAGTGACCACGAAAGGGAACCACAATTAGATCTACATAATCTAGCAAATTATAGACCCATTTCAAATCTACCTTTTATGTCTAAAATACTAGAAAAAGTTGTGTCCTCTCAACTAGGCTCTTTCTTGCAGGAAAATGACATCTATGAAAAGTTTCAGTCTGGGTTCAGGCCGCATCATAGCACTGAAACTGCGCTCGTTAAAATCACAAATGATTTACTTTTAGCTTCTGACCAAGGCTGTATCTCAATACTAGTTTTACTTGATCTTAGTGCTGCGTTCGATACTATAGATCATACAATACTCTTAGATCGACTACAAAATTATACTGATGTTCAAGGACAAGCATTAAGCTGGTTTAGATCGTATTTATCTGACCGCTACCATTTTGTTTATTTAAATGGAGAAAAATCGATCATAACTCCAGTAAACTATGGAGTGCCGCAGGGATCTGTCTTAGGCCATCTATTATTATGCTGCCACTTGGAAATATTATAAGGAAACATGGAATTAGTTTCCATTGTTATGCTGAAGACACTCAAATATATATTTCATCACGGCCGGATGAAAACGCTAAATTATCCAAATTGACAGAGTGTGTTAAAGATATAAAAGATTGGATGACGCGCAATTTCCTTTTATTGAATCCAGACAAGACAGAGGTAATACTTATCGGTTCAAAAAACCACCCACAAAACCTCTCACAATACAACTTTAACATAGTAGGATGTCCTGTTACTTCATCCTCTACAGTAAAAGACCTGGGTGTTATACTAGACTGCAACCTGTCTTTTGAAAATCATATTTCATATGTTACAAAAACAGCCTTTTTCCACCTTAGAAACATTGCTAAGCTACGTAATATGCTATCTGTTTCTGATGCAGAAAAGTTAGTTCATGCATTCATGACCTCGAGACTAGATTACTGTAATGCTTTATTAGCTGGTTGTCCTGCATCCTCAATAAACAAGCTACAGTTAGTTCAAAATGCCGCCGCTAGAGTTCTAACTAGATCAAGAAAATATGATCATATAACACTAATTTTATCATCACTACATTGGTTACCTATAAAGTCACGTATTAATTACAAGGTATTGCTACTGACTTATAAAGCCCTAAACGGCTTAGCTCCAGTCTATTTAACCGATCTTCTATCGCCCTATAATCCATTGCGCTCTTTAAGATCACTAAATTTGAGGCTTTTGGTCATACCTAGGATATCCAGATCTACCAAAGGAGGGAGAGCATTTTCACATTTAGCTCCAAAACTCTGGAATAGTCTTCCGGATACTGTTCGTTGCTCAGACTCGCTCTCCCAGTTTAAAACTAGATTAAAGACGCATCTCTTCAGCCAGGCATTTATATAATACTTTTAATCTTACAGTTAAATCCGGTCTCTAGTTCATAAACGCCAGAGGAGAACTGGCCCCCGACTGAGCCCGGGTTCTCCCAAGGTTTTTTTTTCTCCATTAGGTCACCTGATGGAGTTTTTCGGTTCCTTGCCACTGTTGCCTTTGGCTTGCTCAGTTGGGGATATTTGGGGATATTTAATTGAATTAATCAATCAACGATACCATTGATCAGCATTACCAAACGTGGACGTTCCACTAGAAACAAACATTGATGTATTGTTTTAATTTATTACTGTGAAGCTGCTTTGATACAACCTGTGTTGTGAAAAGCGCTGTATAAATAAACTTGACTTGACTTGACTTAATACCACTGCGTATAAGGCCAATGAAATCGATGTTGCTAGGAATATTCCACACGCAAAGACCAATGGAAAAATTGCCGCTGGGAGGAATATTTTTCTTACCCAATCAGAAGAAGGTTACCATGACTTATTCTAGCTAATCAGAGGACTCATTAGCCTTGCAAGGGGTGGTATTATAGTAAGTGATATGATGCAAACAGCCGCGTCGAGTGGAGAAGGAGACAGAGAGCGATCGGAGCAGCGTATTACACAGAGATTTATATGAGAGAGAGAGAGAGACAGAACGATTATAATATTTATTAGCAATATTTAATATTTATAGCATATTAGCAATTATAGCATTATTATTTTATAGTTTTAGCACTTGTATGATGGCAAGCAGTAAAAGATTTACCTCAGAACAAGCACTAGAACAATTACTGGAAAGTGACGCGGAGAAATCCGAAGCTGACAGCTTTTTGAAAAAAACGCTGTATATAAAGTTCATTATTTCATTGTTCTTTACACTTTTGATTGAACAATTACAAATATCTGTCTAGCAAAGGGTTTGAAAAACATATTTTTTGTTCAAAAACTGTTCACTATTGTTGTGTGAGGTGTGATTTTCAGTAATAAATGACTAAAATAAAATTTTCGTTTTTGAAATTCTCTAGTTTATTGTACATTTTTTACTCATACTTCCTTTATGAACACATTACATGCATTCTTATGTTAGCTTAGGGTCTTCTGAATCCATAGATACCAAACATATGGTGTTCCATCTCCATTACATATGGTTTATAAGCCCAAATGTAAAAATAGAGAAAACGGACCAAAAAGGGCTTAGTCCCCAAAGGGTTAATTGCAAGAACCGGAGAACGGGGCGTAGGTCCCGCCCAAGACAATATCTGATTGGCTGTCACACTCGGAAGGATGGGTCGGATGCACACGCTTATAACCCAATGACAAGCAGCTATGCGTTGTCTTGTGCCTTGCTTTTGCAGTGACTGTGCTGACCTTTCCATCGTCCAGCGTGTATGCTTACATACTCTTCAAACCACCAAGAGCTCACTCAAAACTCATCAACTCTTCTGTAAGATCCTTCGTTGAACTTCGTCAAAGAAAACCCTCTCAGAGTCGCTCAAGCAGCTCCTCCAGACTCAGAGGAAACTCCGTTGCATAGCAACCCGCAATCCAGGGAACCCCGCGCATAAACCGCCACCCAGCAAAGCCAACCAACCACTCACCATCGAGTACTGTCCCTCAGAACGCATCATCGACCGACTGCCAGCCAATCAGCGCCGAAGAGATTCCCTCCAGCAACTTCGTCACAGAAGGAAACGCACGGGCTCACATGAGCATCCAAACGCAAGTACACAATCTTCTAATTCTTGCTGAACTGGTGCAAACCTTCTTAAGAAAATGAAATAAGAATAAAGTGCTAGTAGATTGATTCTCTCAGGTTGCGGTCAAGAAATAGTGTCTAACGCTAGATATTTGGGACTCCACTCACCCTCCGTTAATAACATCACTTTTCTCTGTCACTGTTTTAATAAATGTTTGTGTGTTTCCGTTAGTTTAGTTTGTGTGTATTAGAGTAGTTCAATAAAGTCTTGGTTGATTTTATTCACTGTAATTCAATCCCCTTTGAGTTATATTGATCCTAATACTGCAGCTATATGGAAAAATAGCAGAGTTTTCCACTAAGGAGACAAACAAATTCAACATAGTTACACATGCAACTTGAAAGACATTCTTAGACATTCTTAGTGAACTTTTGGTGACTTGACTCTGGGGGAGAGGACGGGTGGAGGGAGAGGGGGATGCAGAGATAAGGAAAGAGAAAAGGTTGGACAGGACAAAGTCCTGTGCTCTGTCTTTGCGATCTTCTGTCCAGGGTGCATTTTATGGCTTTATTGCAGGGTGAGTTTTGTCTTAGCAGGAAAAGCAGTTACAACCAGTACAATCTGGACAAGCTTGTGAGAATCTCCCGAGCCTAACAAGAGTTTCAGTGGCATCCAGTGAACAGTCAATGGTACAGGAAAGTGATGAGGAGTTTGAGGAGATGTTGTACTCTATATGGAATGACCAATGGTCAAATTAACTCTTAAAGCAACAACATGGAACTTTTCCTCTGCGGTCGCCCTACAGGTTGGAAGCGGAATTGTCCATTACCGCTGTCGTAAAATGATTTACGGTTACTGTATATGAAGCATGCAGGTTTTTTTCATATGGGCAATCATAATATTATTAATCTTCCCCCTTTCATAATTTATACGTTTAGTAGACTAAACATTTTAACTCAAACATTTGCGATTTGCATGTCGATTGCAATGCTCAAATCTGAACGAGAATGATAGCGATAGCATCCTAAACATCATATTACTAATCAATACAACAATACAAAACGAAAAAAGAAAAACAAATATATATATATATATATATTACACACACATAAAAATATCTAAGAAACTATGCAAAATACAACAGTATCATTATTAATATGCACTTCAAAGAACACTTTTCTTGATACCTGCAAATATACATCAAAATAACTAAATTAAAGTAATCACTCCAAAACCTTTGATGTATTATATACAAACGAAAAAAAAGAAAAATACACACACACACACACACACACACATCTATATGACAATTTAAAGAAATGGACGAATATCAAAATCTTCATTAAGTCCTCGAGGGGACAACGTGTCCAATGTGAAAATCCAAAAAGCCTCACGCTGTAAAAGCAATTTATCAATGTCACCTCCACGACGTGGATACTTAACTACCTCGATGCCTATGTATTGAAGAGTAGAAACTGAATGTCTAAAAGCTGCAAAATGCTGTGCGACTGGACTTTTTGGATCATGGTGTCTAATTGCACATCGATGTTCAGAAATGCGATTCTTCAAAGGTCTACTAGTCTTACCAATGTAACATAAGCCACAAGGGCAACGCAGCATATAAATAAAGTTGGCCGTCTTACACGAAATGGTGCCTTGAATTTTAAAAGTTTTAGCCGTATGAGGATGTGTAAAAGTAGATGTCTTGTATGTAAAATTGCACTGTTGACAGTTCCCACATCTATAATTACCATGAGGTATTTTATTCAGGAAGTGAGGAGCCGGTTTTAAATCCGCTCTAACTAAAATGTTTCGAAGGTTAGGTGTTTCTTTATACACTAAACGAGGTGGTTTTTCGAAGCATTTTTTAAGATTGGGATCACTCTCTACAATATGCCAGTGTTTAGATAAAACATTATTAACATCTTTGGTAACAGGCGAATGTTGCATATAACAATTAACACGACAATCCGTTTTTTTATGTTTTTTAACTAGACTCTCTTTTTGTGACACATCTTTAAAACGACTCGCTGCAGACTGAATCCACTCTTCTTTATACGATCGATGTCTGAATCTCTCTGATAAAATATGTGACTGCTGTTGGAAATCATCATCACTACTACAGATACGGCGAATCCGACTAAATTGAGAAATAGGTAACGAACGTTTTAATGACACCGGATGATAGGATTGTCCGTGCAAGATAGTGTTACGATCAGTAGGTTTTCGGTACAAAGTGGTCTCAATGCCCGATGTGGTATGAAGAACAAGCACATCCAAAAAATTCATTTTCTCTTTATGGAAATCAATGGTAAATGTTAACGCAATGCATTTATTATTTACCAAATTGTGAAACTCTAATAGCTCCGCTTCAGTGCCACTCCACAATAGAAAAACATCGTCAATGTATCTTTTCCATAAAAGAATGTGCTTTAAAAAATCGTTAACCGGATTAAACACAAATTGATGTTCAAACATGCCACAAAACAAAGATGCAAAACTTGGGGCCATCTTAGATCCCATACTGACCCCCGAAATCTGCAAATAATACTCAGACCCAAACAAGAAATAATTATGTGAAAGTACCAATTTTGCCAAATCACTCAAACATACAGTACTAGGAGTTTGACAAAGCCATTGATTCAGAAAAAATTCAATTGCCTCTAGCCCACCCTGAAACAGAACATTGGTATACAACGATTCAACATCCATAGTGACTAGAAGGACAGGACAATCTGGTAATTTCACATTGTTGACAAGTTCAATAAAATGCATCGTGTCTCTAATATAAGAAGGTAAAGACATCACCAAAGGTTGTAAATGAAAATCAACGAAAGCTGAAATTTTTTCTGTAAGAGACCCAATTGCTGCCACTATAGGTCTCCCAGAGGGAATATCACTATAAGGTTTATGAATTTTGGGCAGTGTATATAACACCGGTGTAATCGGATGTTCGACACACATATATTCATATTCAGCTTTCGTCAACAGACCTGAATCTACAAACAATTTTAAAGTGTTATGTACAGATGTTTTAAAATTAATCACAGGATTAGTACTCAATTTTTTATAAAAGGTTGAATTAGACAATTGTCTCTGAATTTCAACTTCATAGTCTCTTCGATTCAAAATCACCACTGCACCACCTTTGTCAGCACTTTGAATAACTATAGATGAATCTCGTTTCAATAATGCCAATTCAGACAGTTGTGCTTCTGATAAATTGTGTGCAAGTTTATATTGTCTTTTGGATTTTAATATAGAAGTTACATCGCTTTCTACTAGCCTACAATAAGTGTCCAAAGAGGCATTCCTACCATTAAAAGGAACAAATGTGGATTTACCTCTAAAAACAGTCCGATGTTGTTCAGTCGATTGATAGTCTTTCATAGATGTGTCACAACCACCATCGCCCGAGGATAAATCGGACACAGAGACTCCTGAGTCCAGTGAGTGAGCTTGATGTAAACAAGACTGTCTTACATTGAAAAATTCTTTGAGTCTCAAGGTACGGAAAAACTTTTGTAAATCAATATATGTGTCAAATTCATTGCAATGTGCCGTAGGTGAAAACGAAAGTCCTTTGTTGAGAACAGTCAAACAGACATTAGAGATCACTTTGCTCGATAGGTTAATAACATTAATCACCTCTGCATCGTTCTTCGTGTCACATACTGAGATCTTATGGGAGGTCTTTTTGCTCCTCCTACATTTCTTCTTTGACGAGTGATGTTGAATTGTCGTCCGCTTTCTAAAAAAACGTTGTGGCTGGGACACATTGCTGGAATCGGAGTCCCGATCCAATGACGAAGAAGACTGAGCAGACGAGTACCTATTGTCTTCATGTTGTAAGGGTTTTCGTGCCCCCCGCAAGTTGAATTGTGATGATGAATAACGCCTCAGTTGTGATCTCCACTGATAAACCCGCCCATTGGCATAATCAGTAGCATCTCTATCAAACTTACTCTTCTTGGATGCGATAATCTCCTTTTTTAATTCCACAATTCGTTGACAGTGGCACTGAAGCGGAGCTATTAGAGTTTCACAATTTGGTAAATAATAAATGCATTGCGTTAACATTTACCATTGATTTCCATAAAGAGAAAATGAATTTTTTGGATGTGCTTGTTCTTCATACCACATCGGGCATTGAGACCACTTTGTACCGAAAACCTACTGATCGTAACACTATCTTGCACGGACAATCCTATCATCCGGTGTCATTAAAACGTTCGTTACCTATTTCTCAATTTAGTCGGATTCGCCGTATCTGTAGTAGTGATGATGATTTCCAACAGCAGTCACATATTTTATCAGAGAGATTCAGACATCGATCGTATAAAGAAGAGTGGATTCAGTCTGCAGCGAGTCGTTTTAAAGATGTGTCACAAAAAGAGAGTCTAGTTAAAAAACATAAAAAAACGGATTGTCGTGTTAATTTTTATATGCAATATTCGCCTGTTACCAAAGATGTTAATAATGTTTTATCTAAACACTGGCATATTGTAGAGAGTGATCCCAATCTTAAAAAATGCTTCGAAAAACCACCTCGTTTAGTGTATAAAAAAACACCTAACCTTCGAAACATTTTAGTTAGAGCGGATTTAAAACCGGCTCCTCACTTCCTGAATAAAATACCTCATGGTAATTATAGATGTGGGAACTGTCAACAGTGCAATTTTACATACAAGACATCTACTTTTACACATCCTCATACGGCTAAAACTTTTAAAATTCAAGGCACCATTTCGTGTAAGACGGCCAACTTTATTTATATGCTGCGTTGCCCTTGTGGCTTATGTTACATTGGTAAGACTAGTAGACCTTTGAAGAATCGCATTTCTGAACATCGATGTGCAATTAGACACCATGATCCAAAAAGTCCAGTCGCACAGCATTTTGCAGCTTTTAGACATTCAGTTTCTACTCTTCAATACATAGGCATCGAGGTAGTTAAATATCACGTCGTGGAGGTGACATTGATAAATTGCTTTTACAGCGTGAGGCTTTTTGGATTTTCACATTGGACACGTTGTCCCCTCGAGGACTTAATGAAGATTTTGATATTCGTCCATTTCTTTGAATTGTCATATAGATGTGTGTGTGTGTGTGTGTATTTTTCTTTTTTTTCGTTTGTATATAATACATCAAAGGTTTTGGAGTGATTACTTTCATTTAGTTATTTTGATGTATATTTGCAGGTATCAAGAAAAGTGTTCTTTGAAGTGCATATTAATAATGATACTGTTGTATTTTGCATAGTTTCTTAGATATTTTTATGTGTGTGTAATATATATATATATATATTTGTTTTTCTTTTTTCGTTTTGTATTGTTGTATTGATTAGTAATATGATGTTTGGACATGTGATCACCTGGAGATATAAAGGGTTGCACATCTGTAGTCAATTTGTCTGATGAAGAGCCTGCGTGCTCGAAACGTCACATACGCTATGCGATAATTGTCTTAAAAATAAATATTTTTGATAATTTTGGAGCTTAGGTGTTGCCGACTTTATACTTTATCTTTTCACTTGTTGTTTTTTAGTCGAGCACCCTTTTTGAGACTGATGTGCGTGCTTTTGCTTCATTTTTCAGCGATAGCATCCTAACCATCTAAAACTACCATGTTAGTGTTTACTAGCTACCAGATTGATAATTTGTTCATCTACTAGCTGATTCATGAAGATAAATGGAGGACCAGATAGTTTCCGTAACGTAGCCAGGCAGACAACAGATTAGAAAAACTAAAGATAGTATGCAAGCAATTTACAGTTACTTACTAGTTCAACAGCATGACGGCCAAGTCAGCATCGGTCTGGTAACTCTCCTCCTCCATAAGCTAACGCCAGCGAGCAAACGCTCGACCAATATTGATCCTCGTCCTGCCTTTCAGTTTATCACTCTCCCTTTTCCTCTTCCGACTCTACTCCGACAAAACCTTGGACTTCTTACGTTTCGCTGCTGCTTCAGCCATGACGAAAACAGACGTACGAAAACAAACGCGCTGGTTGGCCACATTTGAGGAAGTGGTGGGCAAAGTGACGTATGCCGTAAAGCAGTCGAATTTTGTAGTTCTTTTTGAGCGCTGGTTACTACCCGCACCCCGAAGTTACATAGTGCCAGTAAAAGCGATACAGACCCCGTCAGGCTCTGGCAGACGTCTCATTCAACCTATTGTAAGTCGATGTACTATCACAAGGGTCTTGGAAATATATTATGAAGGTTGAAAAGTTACATGTTGTTACTTTAAGTTAATGATGTGTAAATCTGATGGAATTAGCCACCGCTTGTATGAGATAGAGTGTGATTGGATTACACCCAGTGTATATTGTACTGATTCTATAAGCACATTAGATAGATTACCTATGGAACATTTTCTAGACAAAACTGGCCAAAGACCACAGAGACCTAGGGTTAAAAAGAATAGGTCCAAAGACATAAAAGCTCAGTCACTGCCAAGAGGGGGTGTGAAGAGATACCCAATACCCGCTTTTTCAGTTCCCTTATCTCGACGCCAACGCAGAAAACGCCATAATCAGGCACCCACATCTCAGGATATTGCAGCTGCTGTCATGGGACTGTCTGGGGCAATAAAGGACATTACCATTACAAATTCCCCTGCTGAATAAGGGCTTTATGCAGGAAGGTGCCTTATGAAGAAGATAGGGGCTTTATGCAGGCATGTGCCTTTTTCAGCCCTATGCCTATTTCAGCTCTATGCTTATTTCCTGCTTATCTCCCGGCTGCTAATTGCAACATACCAAGGCAGGACCTGAACGCAGCAGAATTCAAGGCTATATAAGAAGAAAACTAAGGAGGACTCATTGCTCTTCCTTTAAACCAACCGTCTGATACACCAGCAGTTATCAGATGCAAGAAGCTTTAAGCCTAGCTGTCTATCTGTTAGTTATTACTCATTTATAATCTGTAACAAATATTCTTTTCATTTGATTCTTTTAATAAATTTTGTGAAAACATTTATTATAATCATCTGACTGGACCTTGGATTTTTGAGTACAAGTCATATTCTTCTACCTGGATCAGAGAAGATCCTTCCTGGAGAAAACAATACCAGAGGGTGAGCATTATTTTGATAAAAGAATAATCAATCTAAAATTTGATTGATCATAAAGCCTAGCCAAAGAGGCAACATATGCCATGGTTGTTGTATAGCGAACAAGGTTTAAGAGTACCACAAAAGGCAGACTTGTAATACAAAGGGGAGATCTATTATTGTTATAATAAAATACGAATTTGTATAGACTGATCACCTTACTCTTGAGGACACGACTAAAGGATAGGCTCTTTAGTTACCGCAAGATTATCTATATATCCTACGGAGGATGTAGGATAGTTGGGAACGGTATTAATCGTGATAATCCAGGGTGGAATTTTTGCAGAGGTTCAAGCTGCAATACTGCCGAATGACTAAAGAAAAGTGTAAAGACCACCCATTGGCCCAACGACGGAAATCCAACGGCCTGGGCGAATGGATAATGCGTGCATGTCTTTTCAACACTCCAGTGAAGTTCACTTCATTTATTGGAATTTAGTTTCAATATTACTTTAGCTCTACACTTAATCTGACTCCAATTTCAAATGATAATCAAATTTAGATAGTGTTTCTGATTAGAAAATAATCATAAATATTGATTATGAATTAATATAGATCTTTGATTATTCTGAGCACCTCATAATTTCAAATATTCATTCATTAAGGACCCGGTGTCGCTTTGAGAAGTCACGTCGTGAATGTGCGCTCACGATCACAAACTAGCCAGTTCTGAAAATAGTCAGAGGGTGCAGTCCAACTATTTTACCCTAAGCAGCTGCTCACTGCTGACTCATTACAAAGGTGTCATTTTTTTAATAGTTGCGAGCTTGCAACATGCTAAGTCAGTGAATCAGAAGGTCTCCTTAATGATGTGCCGCATACTTTCACACATTCATAGTGCCTTCGGTTTGATCTATCCTGGACAGAGATTTGCGGAAACACCAGGCTGCACTTTAATCTACAAGTAATAATGATATCTGAAAAATGCAGAATAAATCAAGATGTAAAATTTATTTGTCAGCTAAAATGTATCATGCCAATTACACAAGTGATTAAAAGCCAATTCAGAAATACAGTACATGACATCAATTACTCAAAGATGACTCTAAAAGTAAGCAATGCATTCCTGACAGAGACACACCGTGGTGTGTGAGTGTTTTCCAATAGGAAAACACTGAAACAGCACTGTATGGGGGATGTTCCTGGTTAAAGGGTCCCAAAGACTGCTCTGTCACCTCCCCTTAACCCCCTGAGGTTGCGTCGGCGCGATAGGCTCGTTTTTTTCATATCAGTGAAAAAGAGACTCAAAATACTCTGTTGATTTTGATTTTACATGCTTGTGTTATACATTATTTAAAACTGTTAAATGTCTTCTTTTATTTGTGTACATTCATAATAAAAACAAAATGTTGTGTTTTTCGTAAAATAAAGAAAATAAACATGATGCACGTTCTGCCGTCTCTCTCAATGTGAAACTCATTCTGAAACGCGACAGAAAATGACCTGTAACTCATCGAATGTTTGTCACACAGACTTGAAACACGTCTATACAACGCTTGGAGTCTCTATTTTTAAAGTATGTAAATTTGTTTGTTTGCTTTTTTTAGCTTCTTTGGGGGACCCATTCACTATGCACGGCCTATGCACGCCATCCATCCGCACCAACATTTTTGACCAATTTTCAAAACCGCACCCGCCCGCCATCCGCTGATTGGTCGATGCAAGGCACTGCTGATGACAGCCGCGAAACTAGAAAGCTCTATACCTCAGAATATCAGCAGTGAACTCCGTCTCCGATCGGCGCACAGGGACAAAAATAAATAAATTATTGAAATAAATAAATAGCTAAATTATTGAAAAAAACTAAATTAAACGCACTAAACCTGACCTTATCTGATACAATATTTTCATTGTAGCCTAATAGAAAACGCATTTTTGCACATCATTTAGGCTTTTTAGTTGGTGTGCCATATGCCTACAACAGACAGATGAAATCTAATATTAATAATTGATCCATGTCGGTATACACAGCCTAATATTTTACACTTATAATGAAAAAATAGCCTACACAATCAAGATAGCCTATTTACTTTGTATTTATTAAATCCAGGAAATTGGTCAAAGAAACATGGATTAAAATTAAGATACAATTAATACTAAACGAAATTCGTTTTAAAGAAAGGCTTTGTGCTTTCTGTTTTCTGTTTGAGGTCTCTGTGAAAGTTTGAAAGTCTTTTAGTGCCGCTTTCAGAGTGGTCGCGTCCGTAATGGAGATCTGTCAGGTAACATTGTTTTTACCTCATAAATGCAAACACGAAAAATAAATGACAAAAGACTTTTTAAAAAAGACAAACCATAAATTTTGGGAAAAAAATGGATGGATTTATAGCGTTTTGGGGAAAAATGGATGGATGACCTTCTATTTACTTTGTTTTTAATTCTCCTTTTTTGAGTTTGTCACGTAGGCTACCTCCTTCACCGGCGTTGCCATCTCTGATAATAACAAGCAGTAGTCAGATAACAATATTTAACAATGTATATATTTTTTCATTTGATTTGTTCAGCTGCCCGCCACCCGCCCGAATTTAATTAAAATATTATTTTTCGTCACGTCATCCGCCCGATAATGGCTGTAACCGCCAACCGCGCATCTCTAATAGTAATAACTTTTAAGTCTTTCCATTGTTAGGAAAGATTTCTATTTTGAATAAATGCTGTTCTTTTTAACTTTTTATTCATCAGTGAATCATTCTTAGTTCATCATTCTTTCTTCAGGCTGCCTCACAGCACCTTGATGGGCCATTAGCCATTGGGGGAGTGTCTTTAGTCACACCCCTGGTGTGAATCACATTAATATTCATGGTCCATGCATATGGCAGTGCTGACAAAAACTGACATGCAAAATTAAAATCGTTATATTGTTGTTTGTGAAAGAGTGGTCAGAATGATTTTCACATCAGTTTGTAGAAAAAATTCTAGAATAGTAATTCAAAAGTCTTGTGGACATCTATTCAGTATGTGTTAAATCAGGGGTTCCCAACCTTTTTTGTGCCAGGGACCAGCATATTCATAAAAAAATTCCAGGGACCAGTTGTCAATTTTAAGATGCATCGTTTGGAACATATCACTGTGTAAAACAGTAACAGCCTATCATTTATTTGCATAGTGAACTAGATGGCAACAAAGGCTACTTGTATGAATATACCAATCTTTTTAAACTTTCAGACTGGTTCACAAAATATTTCCCTTTACTGCCATACAATTAGGTCTACTTCAAAAGCAACTCACAAAACACTCACTCACTAGCAGGTGGCAGTAATGGCAAATTGTATGAAAATACCAGTCACTTTCACCAGTCAAATCTCTCCAGAACCTCAACTGCAACTTAGTGTTTTCACACACCAACAGGTGACAACAAAGGCTAATTGTATGAAAATAAGTGCCAGTTTCAACAATCAGACAGTTTCAGAATACAATAGCAAACACATAACTTAGTGATTTCAGCCAATCATTTTTAAAAGTATAAAATTAGAGATCAAACTTTAACCTTTAACAAAAAATACCAAATCAGACCAATGAGAACAAAACTATTTTAATGTGAGCATGAACTGCTTATTGATATTACTATATTTGTAGCTGTGCACAAGACAAGCTGTTCTTCATGAGCATCCATAAAAAACATATGCATCCAAAACAATGCACACAAATTCCAGGATACAATAAAACAAAATTTAAAAAGGTCTGCTTTACAAATATGAACGAAAACCAGCTTAACGTTACAGTTTTTCACCACAAATAATACACAACGGATTTGGCGCCACGGAATCGCCTGTTGTCATAAATCCATACCTAATGTATGAGGTATCGTATTTATGAACCGTGACTTTTTCTCTCTCGCTATTTTCGAGTTGGTCATCGCCTTTCCTTTTACCAGAACTGTCCGCAATGAAATTAGCCATTGAAAAAAATATCGCGGCCCGCTCATCTCTCCACTTCCCTGTCACTTCAGGTGCAGCGCGCTTTTTTGTAGTCCGTTCAGATATGACGCGTTGCTAAGCAATCGCAAGGCGCTCAAAGAAACACATTTTAATCTATTTATTGTTTAGGTTTTGGATTAAATAACATGACGTCACTTAAAAAAGCATATAAAAAAGAAAATTATTATTATTATAAAAAAAAAGAAAAAAAGAAACATTATTCTGGGAATATTTCAAGGCCCGGTACTAACGGGTCCACGGACCGGCACCGGTCCGGGGACCGGGGGTTGGGAATCACTGTGTTAAATGACCTTATTGTGGTGACAATGTTTTTCCCAAAACGTACTAACCATGCATAATATTTTTTTTCTATAAAATGCAAACATGTACATCCATTTTGCTCACATATTATTGTAGCAGAGTTTGTGCTGAATACAGCGAAATTACATGTTGGCCAATGGCATGTTGTAAGTAGCTAAAATAAGCACAAATGTCAGGTCATGTCAAAACATCTCAAGGGCCCCAAAAACACTGCAGACCCCAGTGGGTTAAATACCCAGACCAGAACAAAAGTGTTGTACCAATATTTTTGGGTCAATTCATGTACCACAGGGGGTAGCACCTGGTTTTGGGGGAGAGGGGAGATATCTTGAAGAGACACAAACCAAAGAGGAGAACAGGATTCTCCTAAGTGCTCAATATTTCTCATAATACCAATGACTGCAATGCAATTAAAACCATTTTACCAGTCACACCGAGACATTTAAAATGATACCAAACATGAAAAGGAAAAACAATAGATTCACAAGATATATCATGTGTGATATATAGACATTCTTAGTGAACTTTTGGTCACTTGACTCAGGGGGAGATGAAGGGAGGAGGGAGAGGGGGATGAAGGGAGGAGGGAGAGGGGGATGCAGAGATAAGGAAAGAGAAAAGGTTGGACAGGACAAAGTCCTGTGCTCTGTCTTTGCTATCTTCTGTCCAGGGTGTGTTTTATGTCTTTATTGCTGGGTGAGTTTTGTCTTAGCAGGAAAATCAGTTCTTACAAAAGATGTCAGCAAGATGGTAGAAAACTGTACATTTTTTGTCTGTTCCACCCACTGCCACTTATACCAACGACGGAAATAAGTGCAGTTACAATCACTAAATATGTGGGAGAGCGTTGCTATAGAGAGTGACGATATTGTATTGCAAAATGTAGCACTTCAGAGTCAATACCTGTCACAATATGCACACAAACAGGTAAGATCCAAGTGCAGCTTTATTGGGGTAATCCGTATACGTAATCCAGTCCAGGCAAGGGTCAAAATCCATACAGACAATCCAAAAACAAGAACAAAACAAGAAACAGACGAGAAACAAGCAAGAACAGACCTCAGGAAGTGGTGTGACATAAAACAAGGACTCCATGACAAACACTGAAACAGACAGGGTATATATATATATATATATATATATATATATATATATATAGTTCATTTATTTTGACACTCTCCACATTCTCACGTAACATCCTTCCGCCAATGCGCACATTTTCGTTTACTCACCAACCGCCTGCCGGTGTGTAACGTTAATCTCCTCATTTGAAAAAGACGCCTGACAAGACTGACTGAACCCTAAACAAGTTTTTTTTTCACAAAAGCCGGTATTGTCCGCTGTCAAGGCATCGCGAGTTCATGTTTTACAGCAGAAACAGACAAGCACTCGCACCCTTGTTGATGAACACAACACGATAAGTCCATTTTAGCGACTCAGCGCGCAGTATTCAGGTCAGATGTCACTTTGAAAAGACGCGCTGGCTAAGAGGAGTTTCGTCAAAGCTGACTAAAAGTGATCGAGTATGGATCATTTCAATGAACTCGTGATATCTTCTTCAGGGTGTAAAAGGAAATAAAACCTGAAACATTTTCACGGAACCCACTAAAGCAGCTCGTTTAGTGGTGTGGAAAAAGCTCACTGTACTGCGTGTACGTTATCACAACAACAAAGTTTATCAGGCGTCTATGTCAGCTGAGGAGATTAACGTTTTGAAGATTAACCGAGTGTTGTATTATTTATCATAGCAATTACTTAGTTTTGTTTGACTCAGAAAGATGAAATGTGAATGTATCTGCTCTGCTAAAAAAAATATATATATTTTTTAACATATTAAAGCATACTTTCAATTAACTTTAATTTAGTAATTTACCTGTATTTTTAAGTTATTATTATTATTATTATTATTATTATTATTAATCAAATCAACCCAGCTGCAGTTTGATTGGTATTACTTGGAATGCACAATAATAATAAAAACATGATTTATGCAAATGAACAAGAACGGAGTACTTGCAAATTACCTCTTCTGTTATAAATGTCCCAATTAGAGAGAATCGATATCGTATCGTATTGTGATGAACTGTCCGATTTACACCCCTAATATATATATATACACAGATACAAACAAGGAAACAGCTGTGTGTAATGATCAGTGATGAGTTCAGACAAAGGATTATGGGAAATGCAGTTCATGATGAATGACACCGTGGGGGAAGAGGACCTCTAGTGGACACCCGGGATACACAAACCAGGCACTGTGACAATGGCCCTCATTTATCAATCTTGCGTAGAAACGGGCGTATATATTGGCGTAAGATTATGCTTACACTCCTCTCATCGCCTGATTTATGAAGCTGTGCGTACCTTTGAAATTCTGGTGTACGCAATACCTGCCCTTGATAAATGCCGCGGCTGAAAACGATCGTCATTAGAATAACACGCCCCTATATATTCAAGTCTCCGCTTCCCCCACGCCCTCATTTTACGCCATGGACACACGGAAGACGGCAAAGAAGAGAAACTTCTTTGAGAAAGAGAAAGCGAAACCAGGGAAGTGGAAAGAAACAAAATTGATTTCTAGATTTTTATTATTAATGACGCTTATTGTTATTTAGAAGAAGAATGTCGTTATTATTATTTGTATTATTATTATTATTATTTAAAAGAAGAAGAATGGCATTTTTATTATTTTGTCAGTCTAAATTATTTTTTTGGTCATTGAAAGCCTTTCATTACTAAACCCAGTCCGTGCATACCTGCCGGGCCTAACCCTGGCCTAACCATCGTTTCAAAGAATAGTACAACGGCGAGCGCGTCGAGTATAAACGCCTCGTCCGTTTGGGGAGGTGCGCGCGCAGTCTGCGGAGACTCGCGCTGCGGAGCCAGGCGAAAGTATAAACAAAACGTCAGGTAAAGCGCACAGGCTCGCAACTTAAGGAATACATATGCCTACAATTCAAATGCTTTGGTAAAGTCACACAAATTAAACATTGAAGTCCATGTTGCACAAAAATAAACACTTAAGTTTATAATTACTATGTTGCTGTTTTTTACAGTGGGTCATAATATATTATATCTTTTAGTTTGTCAGTGCGTTTTGTGGTGTTAGGAATTGTTTTTTTTTTTGCACATTCCCGCACTCAAAACGTGCGTACACCACCTCCTGAGCTGGCGTAGGATTTGAGCGTGCCGTACGCCAACGTCCATATTGATAAATCTCAAAGTCAACGTGGTTTTGGGTGTACGCCAGGTGTACGCTGGAAATTTGGTGTACGCACTTTTGATAAATGAGGGCCAATGTGAGAGAGAGAACATGAGGTAAAGAAAGAGAGCACCGAGAAAGGACCCAGCGAATCAGAGAGCCAGAGCATAAAAAGAGACAGAGCAACAGTTTCAATCTTCTTTTATCCTTTCCTTTCCTTATCCATCGAACACTTCACACCTCCACAAAAACAAGCCCTGAATATGGGAGCAAATGCTGGTTCCTCTTTCTGAGGCAGGACACATGATATAAACTTAGGTAGCAGGGATCCTGTGATCTTAAAAGAGCATATAGCACAACCAACAGCAAAAGCAGACACGTGGCATTTGTCATTGGTCAGGGGATTGATATGGTCAGATTAAAATTTGTCTTTGGCAAAAAGCCCTTAAATTGATGTACTTAAAAAGATGGTCAAGGAAGAATAAAAGAAGATCTTACAAGCTCTTACACAGTTTCTGGAAACATTAAAATAAATGACATTACAACAAAACAGCAAATGCTGGTTTAAAACTCATTTCATGAAGAATATCAGCAAAATATTCAGTGTAACCAAACACAGAGATTCAATTTAATTACAGTTTTTGCTTGAACATGTTTTGCAAAACTTGGCTCATTGTATCAAAACTCTACACACAAGCAAATAAGACACAACAGTGGGAAATAAACCATTCACATCTATGTTGTTGTGGGATGTGTCTCCAATGTGTTTAGTTTAGGACAGCTCAGTGTGTGTGTGGGTGAAGAGAGTGAGTGAGTGCACGTGTTCGAGGCACGCCCCTCCCCCTGTATGACCCCCGCGAAGCAGCGGATGAGAGTGTGTGAGAGTGATACGGTGACCAGTGCAGGTAGTTAGCTATGCGCAGTGTATTTCAGTGCAGCCAGCAAAATAAAGCAGCTAAACTCTTCGGCAAGAAGGCCTCTTTGTTTTTACATGCTACCATCACACTAAACAGCGTGAAGTTTAGGTAGTTAACCCCGGGAGGAGAACTACCGGCCCTGGAGAAGATGGATCTCCCCTGTGTCTCCCAACTACGGTTAGTAAAAGGTAAAAAAAACTACGAAAATAAAAGGACAATAAAAAGTAAAGATGAGTGACTTTAATACAACTGTTATAGCGGCGTGGCTAAGCTAACACAACATGGCGGCCGCTCGTTATCCCTCCGATGTTTACGGACAAGAAACCAACTACTCAAACCCGTTCATGACGCTAACCAATGTTGAGGACAACAGTCAAGGTACTGTGAAAGCTTATGAACGCAAGGCTGAGAGAAAACGCGAACAGTATAACCCATTCCTGTGTGATGAAAGTTGCACTAACACACTTGCTAATGGAGAAGATCTGTTCGCGCCGTTCGACAGCCCCGCCCTTTTTTCGTCCACAAATCCCTTTTGCAGAGGCAACAGTCAAAGCTACGGCTCCGTGGGAAGGCCAGACATTCACATTTTCACATATCCCGCTCCAGACATGTCATTTAAGCGGCACTCTGAAGTCACAAATCCCTTTGCCAATGCTCACATGGGAAGTTTTGTACATAGCACACCAGTTATATCCAAACCTGAAGCCTGTACGCTTCCCCATGCCCTATTCTTTTATTAATCCAGACATGACTGTAAAACATGGATTTTTCCCATTGCACCAGCCCTGTCCCTCATCTCCAACACGTAAAAGTGGCTCTGCGCCCCGTCAGCCTCCTCTGTCGGACAGTGATGAGGACTATAACCCCAAAGAGAGAGTCCCCACTCTACGTCCCAGCCAGTACGACGGCAGCACACCGTGGAGAGAATTTCTGCAAAGGTTTGAGAGCTGCGCAGAGGCAAATCACTGGTCAGTCAAAACAATGACCATTCAACTGAAATTCTGCCTCACTGGAGCTGCAGGCGCCATTGTCTTCTTAAACCCTCGTTCATTCAAATGGGACTACCACCGCCTGCTGGAGGAACTCGAAACTGCTTATGGCCCTTCTTCAGATCATGTAGCGGCTGTAGCAGTAGAGCTGAGGCAAAGAGTGCGTAAATCTGGTGAGGTGCTTCATGTGTTCAGAGATTACATTTATGGGAAAGTAGCTATAGCTTATGGTGATTAGTCAGAGGCTGAGCAAGACGCTATAGCTGTTGAAGTTTTCACAAATTACCTGGGTGATGCAGAGGTAGTTCAAAGACTGTTTGAAAAACGTCCAGCTACAGTAGCCAAAGCTTACGAGATAGCCCACCGTCACGACACCATCAAGAGAGCTGCTTCCTATGACACCAGCATCATGCAGCCAGGGGCCCGCAACCTCACTGAACGCAGGCCCGGGCCGCTGTTGTCAGAGAAAGAGACAAAAATGAGACTGTGACTACCACTACCTCTGCCATTAGCCCATCACCCAATCACTTTGTCCCACACACATCTGCAAAAACACTAAAGCAGCACAAGAACTTTAAAAAGGGTGACATTCGCTGCTATAACTGTAATTGTTGGGGTCACAAACAGAGCCAGTGCTCGTCCCATCACCGAAATACAAAGACATTCCTTTCAAGCGCCACCAAAGAAAGCCTGCTAACCACTGTGTTCCACCTTAAAGGCCAGAATCTTGAAATGAACATTCACATGCGCATATCTGAGCTGGAGGTATGTGCAGTCCGGGGCAGTGGAGCACGGAGGAGCGTGCTGCCCCTTCACCAATACAACGCCATTCACCAAGACGTGAGACCACCGCTTCAGTCATCCATCGTAGAGACTTTGCTCGGAGTAGGACCAGGAGACGTGCCAGTGCTTGGTGAGGCCAAGGTACCAGTCAGTATCAACAACCGTCTAGTTGAAGTAGACTTCATTTTAGCGGACATAGAGGGCAATGAGGTGCTGCTTGGCCACCCTTTCCTCACCCAAGCTGAGGCCCGCCTCCATTTTGGTAAACACCGCATAATTCTGTTTGGAGAAGAAGTGCCCTACTTTCACCCAGAGACTTTTCCAAAGTCACACACTGTAAGAGTAGCCAGAACTGTTGTGGTTGAAGCAGGACAAGAGTACCTAGTCAAGGGCAACGTGCACTTTTGCAGAGAAGCTCAGGGAGACATGATGCTTAGCCCCACAAAAGCTCTATGCCCAGAGTTCCACTAACTTTAATGAAAATGAAAAACTTAAACTATCTAACCTGTTGTGTGCCTATGAAAAGTGTCTTTTCCAGGGGACCTGGTGATCTGGGCCGGACCAGTCTTGTGCAGCATGACATCATAACCCGGCCGGGACCTCCAGTGAAGCAGTCTCTTCGTCGTATGGCTGGGGAAAAGCAGCGAAGCGCAGAACGGCAGATCAGTGAGGGTCTCCAGAGTGTCATCGCCACACGCAGCCACAGCAGTTGGGCCTCACAGATCGTTATGTTGCGTAAAAAGGATGGGACTTATCGACTTTGTATAGACTACAGGGCACTCAACAACCACACCATCACCGACGCATACCCGCTACCCCGCATCCAAGACACGCTGGGCACTCTCGCCACTGCCAAATGGTTCAGCACTTTGGATCTTGCTTCAGGTTATTGGCAAGTTTAGCTAACACCAAGAGCCCACTGCGCAGCCGCCTTTTGCACCCGTAATGGACTATTTGAATGGAACGTTATGACGTTCGGCTTATGTAACGCGCCGGCGATGTTCCAACGTCTTGGACCGCGTCCTTGCCAGCATGCAGTGGGAGACCTGCCTCGTCTACCTGGACGACATCATCGTGCTGACCAAGGATGTGCCGGAGATGCTGCAGCGACTGAGCCAAGTGTTCCAGAGACTTAAACAGGCAAATCTCAAACTGAAACCAGCCAAATGCTGCCTGTTCCGCCGCCAAGTTGCCTATCCTAGGTCATGTTGTGTCTGAGCAAGGTGTGGCCACTGACCCCAATAAAGTCAACAAAGTCCAAGCTTGGCCCACTCCCACATCAGTCCAAGAGGTCAGACGTTTCATTGGCCTCGCCTCCTACTATCGCAGGTTTGTGAAAGACTTTGCCTCCATTACCGAACCGTTACATAACCTGACGAAGAAGAATGCACACTTCCAGTGGCATGCTGAACACCAAGCCACCTTTGACACGCTCAAGCACCGCCTCACCACAGCCCCTGTCTTAGGCTATCCGCTGGACCATGGTGAAATGATCCTGGACACCGATGCCAGCGACACAGCTATCGGCGCTGTCCTGTCGCAAATGCAGGGTGGCACAGAACGTGTGTTGGCATATGGCAGCCGCAAACTAGCCAAAGCTGAACAGAACTATTGCACTACGAGACAGGAGCTGCTAGCCATTGTCGATTTCACATCTCATTTTAGCCAATACCTACTTGGGAGGCCTTTCAAGGTACGAACCGCAGCAGCCTGCGCTGGCTCACGCGAATGAAAGAGCCTGAAGGTCAGTTAGCCCGGTGGCTTGAGAAGCTAGTGGAGTACGAGTTCGAAATCATCCATCGCCCAGGTCGCTTACACACTAATGCTGACAATCTCTCCCGCAGACCCTGCTGCCAGTCCTGTCCTTGTAATCTGCAGGACCCTTCCTCGCAGCCGAGAACCACAAGTCACCAAGCAATTCAGTGTGATTTGAACTCTGACACCAGCTCCCTTTTGCTGAGTCTGGTGGGGGTAAGTGCTGTCAATGTTACCAACACAGACACTTTAAAACAAACAGAGATTATTTATGTGACAAACACAAACGAGACCAGACTGTTTCCTGGTTGAACTATGGAGGAGTTGCGTCAGGCTCAAGCTGCTGATACAGACATTGCACCAATTAGAGCTTGGTTAGAGGTCAGCAGTGAGTGGCCCCCATGGGTCGAAGTCTCCCCATGCAGCCCAGCCACAAAAACGTACTGGAGTCAATGGAGAAGTCTGTACTTCAGAGATGGTGTACTAGTTCGTCGCTTTTACTGTTTAGACGACACACAGTTCTATCCTCAAATTGTTCTCCCACGCAAAATGCAACCCGATGTTATGCGCCAAATGCATGAAGGGCCAGTAGGTGGACATTTTGGTATTGAAAGGATTGTGGCCAGACTTCAAACCAGATACTACTGTTACCACATGAGAGAAGATGTGGCCCTCTGGTGCCGGACTTGTACAAACTGCGCATGCAGAGCCAGACCCCACAAGACTCCACAAGCACCCATGGGAACTGTCAGAGTTAGAGCCCCCATGGACCGCATTGCACTGGATATTAGTGGGCCCACTCAATGAGACAGAACGTAAAAACAGTTATATACTCGTAATGCAGGAGTATTTCACAAAATGGACTGAAGCATTTGCAATCCCTGACGGAAAGGCTGTGAAAGTGGCAAACGTTGTTGCAACTGAATGGGTGTGTTGCTTTGGAATGCCTCACTCTCTGCACAGCGATCAAGGACGCAATTTTGAATCAGATGTATTCCAAGAAATGTGAGTACAGAGTTACTGAATCCTGTTGTGATGAAAGCACTTTCATGGTTAACGCAAATTGTGAAGCACATTGTGGCCACATGGCAATTCTATGCTCCTTTACGTGGTTTTACTGCAGCTATATGGAAAAATAGCAGAGTTTTCCACTAAGGAGACAAACAAATTCAACATAGTCACACATGCAACTTGAAATTGCTATGCCATTCCAGTAAAACAATTATTCCAGTTTACACAAGATAAATGGCCTAGAAATCATAGCATCCACAACCTTTTAACCTAAGTGTTTCATACAACACTTATAATAAAGCAATCATGTGTCTTAAAGAATAAACTTGATTAACCTATGTGCACATTGTAGTAGCACAAACAACTATAAAGTGTGTTCTATGATCACAATGTGTTACGCACAATTACAAATTTGAAAATACAAACAGGATCATTGCAATTTGAATATTAAACGTGTTGCTATTGGGCTACTAACCCACTAGCAAGTGAAGTTAATAGCTGAAGGCCTTGCACGAACAAAGCAGTTAACTCAGTATGAGTTTTACCTGTTGTTACGTCTTCCCCTAAATCTAGGGGTCAATAGGGACCGACGAACAAAAACATGGAGAGACTTTGAGGATCTCCAGCTCTCCAGACCCAGATTCACAGCAAAATTAACAAACCAGTTTGAATTTCAAAATGGCATGTCTGCCTTTTATTTGTTCAATCTCAGCAGGGGTTATAAAGTAATAATATAAAATAAAGAAACACATTACAAATAAATCCAAACAAAGAGATTACCTCGGGAGGAGGGCCCAAAAGAAAGAAAGCAAAAATACCTCTACCTAATAAGGGGATAATATTAACTTACCTATACAAAACAGAAAACAAAACAAAACAACATATAACTTCCCTCACTCCCTAACTAATCAATAAACAGGAGAAAAGCTTATGGATATCCTCCCCCCTACATTACCCATAAACACTCAACTGATCATAAACAACATAAGTCCAAGAAGCACGTTATCACACACATTGTGACCACACATCAAAGAGCGCAACCCGCTCGACTGGGCATGGAGAGCGGAACAACCCCAAACGCCGCAATGTCTCTCTCCTCTCCTCAGCGCTCTCTCGCCTGCTTTGTATTAGACTCCTCAGGACACACACCAATCAGTGCGCGGGCAGTGTTCACAGGTAACGAGCACGGGTGGTAGCCCTTAATCCTATTAATCAGAGACTCATAAGAAGAGAGAAAGAGAGAGAGAGAGAGAGAGAAAGAAAGAGAGAGAGAGAGAGAGATAGAGATAGAGATAGAGATAGAGAGAGAGAGAGAAGAAAAATATGCACACAACATTGCACACAATGAATACGTCCTTGGACGTAACACCCCACCAATAAATTTTTCCTATATTCCCCCAATTTTAGGAAAAACAAAAACAACCTTTCTTATGGTTCAGCACACACTACTCTGGACAGCGCGTCCGCTACAACATTTTCAGTGCCTTTCAAATGTCTAATATCCAGATTTAATGCCCATCGCATCAAACGCTGGTTGGCATTACACATACGGGAAAGAAACGTCAGAGGGTTATGGTCGGTGAATACAATAATGGGCACACTACTACCTCCCAAATAAACTTCAAAGTGCTGGAGCGCCAGCACTAAAGCAAGAGCTTCCTTCTCAATTGTGCTGTAGTTACTTTGGCACTTTGAAAACTTTTTGGAAAAATAGCATACAGGATTATCAATATTCATATTGTCCTCCTGTAACAATACTGCTCCTGCCCCAGATGAACTTGCATCCACATGCAGCTTAAATGGGCGATGAAAATCCGGAGCCTTAAGAATGGGTGCATGACACAAAAGATCTTTAGCAGACAAAAAAGCATGCTCACACTCATTAGACCATACAAATGTTCTCTTATCACTGAGTAGATCAGTAAGTGGGGTCACAACACTGGAGAAATTTTGACAAAAACTTCTATAATACCCACACATTCCAAGAAAACGTCTCAGCTCACGTTTATTAGATGGAGATGGATAAGTTGTTATTGCAGAAACCTTCGCTTCTACTGGTCTCACACTCCCTTGACCCACCTTCTTTCCCAAATATGTCACCTCTGCTTTCGCAAATTCACACTTTGCGAGATTTACAGTCAGAGAAGCGTCTGACAATCGAGTAAACAATAACTCAAGATTAGTCATATGTTCTGTCCAACTGTCTGAATAGAGCACCACATCATCTATGTATGCATCACACTTCGGTACATCAGATAAAACCTTCTGCATAAGCCTTTGAAACGTTGCAGCAGCATTTCGCATCCCGAAAGCAAGGACAGTATATTGAAGAAAGTTGTCGGGTGTAGCAAAGGTGGAAATTTCTGAAGCCGTGGCGTAAGAGGCTCCTGCCAGTATCCTTTTAACAGATTTATCTTCGTCACATATTTGGCTGCTCCCACCCTATCGATACAGTCTTCAATACGGGGCAGTGGGAACGAGTCAGGTGTTGAAAGATTATTAACTTTCCTATAATCCGTACAAAAACGATATGTGGAGTCTGATTTGGGTACTAGCAAGCATGGGGAGCTCCATGGACTCTGACTTGGCACGGCTAACCCATTTTTCAATAGATATTCTACCTCGCACTTCATAATTTCCCGTTTTTTTGGATTCACCCTATACGGATGTTGTTTCACCGGGAATGCACTTCCCACTTCAATGTCATGACATAAGACAGATGTTCTACTAGGTACATCTAAAAAGAGTGAGGGAAAAGACTGGATCAAATTACACACATCCTCATACTGTTTTTCAGATAAATGTACCAAATAACTGCATAAATCACCCCAAATGCTGGAATTCTTCAGATGAGGAGTAGAAGTTTGAGCAACACCATCGTCTTCTACAGCACAAGAGGCAGTTATAGTGACCACTGAAGAAACCAATGGCACGTCTACAGACGGAGCATTTTTCGGTTCCCTCTCCACATATGCCTTAAGCATGTTCACATGGCAAACTCTAGTTTTTCGCCAACGATCAGGAGTTTGAATAACGTAATCAGTTTCACTGAGCTTTTGCTCTATGACATATGGTCCTGAAAACTTGGCTTGCAAAGTATCACCAGGCACTGGTAAAAGCACAAGAACAGAGTCACCGACCTGCAAATTCCTCTGAACACTCTTTTTGTCAAACTGCTGCTTCATTTTCGACTGAGCGACAGATAGATGAGCCTTAGCTACCTCACAAGCTTTATAAAGTCTCTCTCTGAAAGAACTCACATAATCCAAGAGAGATACAGAAGAAGGATTTTTCATCAACAAATACAAAAAAATACAACAGTTTTAGCGGACCCCTCACAGTGTGCCCGAACACCAGTTCGGCGGGACTAAATCCCAAAGACTCCTGAACCGCTTCTCTGGCAGCGAATAACAGAAAAGGCAACCCCTCCACCCAGTCCTTTCCCGTCTGCAAACAATATGCACGAATCATTGTTTTAAGGGTCTGATGGAACCTTTCTAAGGCTCCTTGGGACTCAGGGTGATAAGGACTAGATACTCGGTGCTCAATTCCTAATTCCTTCAAAACTGTGAAAGTTTTAGAAGTAAAATTAGTTCCTTGATCGCTCTGTATTACTCGCGGTAGACCAAATGTGGTAAAAAACTTAATCAAGTCTTTTACTACCATCTGTGCTTTCAATGAACGCAAGGGAATGGCCTCAGGGAATCTAGTAGCTGCACACATGATTGTTAGCACATACTGGTGTCCTGATTTAGACTTGGACAGCGGACCCACACAATCAACAATAAGTCGTTCAAATGGTTCTTCTATTACCGGTATGGGATACAGAGGGGCCACGGGTACCTTCTGATTAGGCTTTCCAATACGCTGACACACATCACAAGAACGACAAAAGTTAACAACGGATGATCGAAGACCAGGCCAAAAGTAGTATTTAGAAATGCGGCGAACAGTTTTTGTCACTCCTAAATGACCTGCCATGGGATTTTCATGTGCCAATTTTAAAACTAGAGCGCGATAGCTAACAGGCAAGACAATTTGAAACGTCTCCTGTAAACCTTTTTCATCATAAAGCGGTTTCCATTTACGCATTAACACATCATTCTTCCAAAAATAACCTACTTTAGCGTCCGCTCTGTCTTTCACGTTGACCGCTGCCTTAACACACTCTGCTAAGGAAACATCAGATTTTTGCTCAACTGCTAACTTCTCCTTTCCAACATTAAAAGGAACTTCAAGAGTCAGTGAAGTGTCTGTCACTTTACTTACTTCACCTGACTCGGTCTCTTCAGTCTTGGATTCTGTGTTCAAAAACAAATCAGAGAGATTAACGACATCTTGAAACTTTTGAACTTGAGCCCATGTCACTGCACATGCAGGAAAAGCAGAAGGGAACTGAACACCTAGGTCAGACTGCTCTTTAACCCTCTGGGGACCAAAAACGCGCCCGCGCGTTTTGCTCGTTTTCTTTTTTAGCAATGAAAATAAAAACTAAATGCTCTGTTAATTTTGATCTTTCATTTTCGTGTAATACATCAATCGATCCTGTTCAGTTTCTATTTTTTTTTCTGTATACTCACAATAAAAATAAAGTGTTTTGCTTTTTGACAAATAAAGAAAAATTAACATGATGCGATTTCTGCCTTCTCTCTGTCAGTAAACTTCCATTTGAAACGCGTTCGAAAATGATCTATAACTCCGCGAAAATTCAGTCAAACAGGCAAACAGACCCACGGGCATAAAGCTTGAGATCGTATCTGTTAAATGAAGTAACTTATATAAAAAACAAATATTCTCAGCTTCTGTAATCTGTATAAAAAGAGAGCGACTCCAGTCGAGCTCATTACGAGCTAATTCACAGTAATGTGACCACTCCCCGGAGAGCGCGTGCTATTCAAACGCAAATTCTGAGAACTATTGAAGATCTGTGAAACGCCCACATCAGCTGTAAACAAAGCGCGTCGCGATCGAGTGAGGCATAATATAGCCTACCTTATGGAGAAAAGATTCATCAGAACAGTGCTGAAATGAAGAGCAATATCTCCTGATATGAGGAGCAGATCCCGCTGAGGAGTGAGGTAGGCTGTTTTCTTTTCTCAAGTGTGGAATAACGTTATGGAATAACGTTAGTGTAGGCCTATGCAAACCGCAAAAAGATGAATCGCATTTCTATAATATGACTCGCCTTTCTGTGAGATGAATGAAGGGTACATATTTGTAAAGACTGTTTAGCCTAAATATAAATCGCGCGTCTGTGTGTGAAAGAATAAACTGCTTTGCTATAGCCTACTGAGATGAGTAAAAATCGACTGGAATATGTTGAAATAAAATGTATTTGTATAAGCAACGTATTAAACTGCAAATTAGCATTTATATGCCCTAATATTTCATAAAAACAACGTTACAGTCAGTCAATTGTTGACTAGATTTGGTTACAGTTTTTAGGCTACTGTAGAATATACTGCATATACAAATATACAAAGAAAGAGTACACTTGAAATATTGTTGAAATTAGGGGTGGGCGATATCTCGATATTTACGATATATCGAGATATTTTTTAAACTCGATATGGATTTTGACATATCGTATATATCGATATATTGTTTATATTTAATTCTGATTTCGCCACTTTGCTTGTTTGCCTTCTATGTGCTGTGCTCGCCGTTGCCGTCCTCCGCCTGCTTGCTTTTGTTCCCCCTCCCCTCGCGTGTTGTCTCATTCAACCAAGTCCCCCGAGTCCGGTCAGGCACATCAATCTTTCCCCGCCCAGCGAGTGCTTGAAGTGCGTCCGAAACAGCGCGCGCGCGCGATCAGTTGTTGTTGGTATTTTTTGTGTAGCGTCGCCTCTCGCTGCATTGCTTTTGTTTGAGGGCGCTTAACACACTCACACTTAACATGCTCCCCTGTAGAAACGGGCCTGGCAGCTCGCGCCAGCTCTAGACACGGTGAAAGTTTCCTGATTGTGACGGATGGCCGAATTTACATGACACATAAATTAGCATTAGCCTACCTATTCTGCTATAGATACAGTGCCAAAAAGAAGAGAAGAGGATAAAGACAGAGGTAAAGTGATGTAATGAATGAACAGTTTATCTAATTGCATAGTAGTAAGATACTGTAATTTAATGGCAGTTATTTTTACCTTAAACTTTATGCTAACAGTTGTTCTGAGTTCTCCAGAGGCCCCAGACAGTGTGATTTTGTAACAATCATGTCAGTTTTTAGACGCATTTTTATAACTTTTTTTAAATTAATGTTTTACTCTACAGTTGTGCAGTTTTTGGGGGATATATGGTATTTTTTAAATTTATTTGCCAAAATTAGTAATGATATTTATATACAGGTTTATTAAAAATAGTGCAATGTGTATTATTTCTTCCTTTATTTTACAGTTAAATTATTATTTTTGTATACAGGGATTTTTTTTTTTTTTTTTTAAATGTCGCAGAAACACTTTGTTCATACATGAACTGCCTACCTATTTGCACTTCAATAAAAAAAAGACTTTGTAGTATTTGGCATATTTGTTTTTGCAGTAGTTTTTGGGGGGTTATTTTTCCTGTAAAGATATCGAGATATATATCGTATATCGAGATATAGCAAAATATATCGAGATATATTTTTTGCTCCATATCGCCCAGCCCTAGTTGAAATTGTAATTATTGTTGTAATTGTAACATTTTTAATAAAATAGCAAAACAAATTTACAAGAGAGATGTAAGTGAAATCTTAAATGGTCAATATAAGTCTTCTTCTAAATACATCTTTTGTCCTTGCATTGTGGCTCAGTCAGTGTCACACCTGAAAGAATGGCTCATTAGGCAGAGTCATTATGCAGAGTGGGTGGGACATTGTAATCTAAGGTGTAAACTACTCCTCCCCCTCGCATATTGGCTTTCCAAGCAAAACCTGTTTTACACCATTTAAATCAATGTAATTTTTTTTGTGTGAACGATAAAGCAAGACTATTTTCACATAATTTTGAAGCTAGAACTCAAAGGGACAACATCCATTAGTCAAAAGTCTTGTGGACACATATTTAATATGTGTTTTGTGGTCTTAATTCAGCAACTTTCATTTTAATTTTTTCCAATAACCACGCATAAACATTATTCTCTTAAAAATACAAACATCTACATACAAGTTGCTCGCATATTATGGTAGCTCTGTTTGTGCTATATAGAGTGAATTTACACCTTTGCCATCAACATGTTTATAAATAACTGAAAAAGCACAAATGTCAAGGCATGTCAGAACATCTCAAGGGCCCCAAAAACACCTTGGTCCCCAGAGGGTTAACCATGGGTTTATGCATCACTACTGGACTAGGAAAAACTTCGCCCCCTGCAAGGTCATTTCCCAGAATAATATGTACTCCAGCAACAGGCAACTGCTTACGAACACCTAACCTAACAATGCCAGAGACAAAATCTGATTTTAAGTCCACTTCATGTAGAGGTACCTGTACACAGCCCATTTCTATACCTCGTACAAACACATCAGCACCGGTATACGATTTTTTAGAGAAAGGCAAAACACTTTCTAATATAAATGACTGACAAGAACCCGTATCTCGCAAGATTGACACCGGCGTGAACTGAAGATCAGAGATTGAAACCTGCCCATTCAGAATAAATGGTTCATAACCAGACACTTCTGCCTCTCTCACCCCTGGCAGCATCTGCGTAAGCGCAACACTTTTTGTTTTCACATTCTTTTTATTCCATTCCCTACACTCCGAAATTAAATGTCCAGGATCCAGGCAGTAAAAACAAGCCCACCTGTCTCCCTGACACGCCGAATTTCGACCAGTCATTTTTGGACGAGCATCGTTTTTCCGCGAACGAGAAAAACTTTGAGAAGGGGACTCTTCCCTTACAAACTTATCGGCGGATGAAGAAAAATTCGGAGTTGGTAACTCTTGCAAGAAAAACTTACGATGCATGAGCACAAATTCATCAGCGGATACAGCGGCCTCGGCAAGCGTGGTTATCTTCTGCTCATTTAAGTGCTGCACAACTTTTTCTGGAATACTCTTTTTAAAATCCTCTAACAAAACCAATTCGCAAAGTTGTTCAAAAGTGTCAGTTTTGCTAGACAGGCACCATTTTTCAAACAACGCTCTCTTCTCTCTTCCAAACTCAACATACGTTTGCCTGGATGTCTTCGCGTGAGATCGAAACCTCTGGCGATACGCCTCGGGAACTAACTCGTATACACGGAGCACTGTCATCTTTACCACATCATAATCAAGCGAATCCTCCAGAATTAACGCTGAAATAACTTCCTGTGCCTTACCCACGAGACTACATTGAAGTAACAACGCCCACATATCTTTCGGCCAATTGAGCTTACCAGCTATTCGCTCAAAGGCTACAAAATAAGCATCCACTTTAGCTTCTCTAAAAGGAGGCACGAGTTTAACATATTTGCTGATGTCAAATGCAGAAACAGTAGAAGCTTGAACAGGGCTTACTGGCGAAACTGGGGAAGCTATAGAGGGTGGTCGAGAACGAGGTATGGGCACCGGCTTTTTTAACGCTTCAAGATCTAATTTACGCAATTGAATTTCACGCTCCTTCTCCGCCTCTATAACCCGCAACCTAATGATTTGAGACTCACATTCTTGTTTTTTTATTTCTAAGTCTAATTCTCTAAGTCTAATCTCCAACCTGGGATCATACCGCACCTGCTCAGTATCTGAAAAAAATATAGGTGCCACATCCTGATATTTCTCCTTATCTGAACCCTCTGCCAAAATACCATCCTCTACTAGCTTGTCATACAACTTTTTTTTATAACCTGTTTAGTAGCCTCTCTCATCACCCGAATACTAAAAAAATCTGCGATCGCCAATAGATCTTTTTTCCTGCAACGTTCAACGCTCTACTTTCCTCAGTGCTCTCTCGCCAGCTTTGTATTAGAATCCTCAGGAGACGCAGCAATCAGTGCGCGGGCAGCGCTCACAGGTAACGAGCACAGGTGGTAGCCCTTAATCCTATTAATCAGAGACTCATAAGAAGAGAGAAAGAGAGAGAAGAGAGAGAGAGAGAGAGAGAGAGAGAGAGAGAGAGAGAGAGAGAGAAGAAGCATATGCACACAACACTCTTGACATAATAGTCACACAATGAATACGTCCTTGGACGTAACACTGTGCATGCAGATCGCAGATTTTTGCCCTTAGAAAGTGGTTTTGTATTTTTCTGAAAATAAGGAGGAGGTCTGCCCCTTCCCAGTGACCAGCATTTTCCCTCTGTATGGCCTATTTTCTGACAGGAACTGCAAAACTCTGCGCTATTACGGTCTTGCATCACCTTAAGAACTGAAATAGGCACTATATCTTGGTCAGTTGCACATGCATTCTCTGAAATGAAAGCTTTAGCATAAGTTCTGCCGGGAAGACTCAATTACTATGTTACCACTTCTATCCAATCATATTCTTATGCTCACTGTATAAAAGCTCGGTACTTACACATGTTTGAGTTCGCAGATACTGATGCGACGATTACCCCCATCCTCCCCACCACCACCAGGATGGCCCTGTCCATACCTCCCGAGGGGGTCGGCTGCGCCCCTGCCTTCGTCTTCAGGCAGGAATTGCAGATCCGATACCCTTGGATTATGTACTACGGACGGGGCCTACGCCAAATGACTTTGTATATTATCAGCTTGCTGAGCTGTCAATAAATGTACGATTTGTTGAAATAATTCTCCCGAGTCTTTCTGGTAGAACTAAATTTTTCTGATTCATTAGAGCAAGTCACCTCCTCTGAGAAGTGAACATGCTTTTTAGTCCCATCACTGTTAAGCGTTTTGGGAGGCATGGACATTTTAGCATTTAGCTTAGCCTTGAGATCTGCAATGATTTCCTTGTGATTTTTATACTTTTCAGTCAGGGCTACTGCTCAGCTAGTAATTTATCTAGCTGTGTTTGAAGATCTTGAATCTTTTCCTTAGACTTTTGTGCCTCTGCATTTTTAGATTGCACTTCTTTACATTTAGCATCTATACTTGAAAATAAACATGTTGTTAACTCATGAAGCTGTGTAAAACTTATGAAGTTTACAGCCTCAATTATTTCACCATGTTTTGATTTCTTTTGATGTTTGCCAATTATGTCCCACCATTGGAGCATTTCCTCATCTGAACATTTAATCCCAATGTACTCTTTCTTGAGTTTACACAAGGAAGGCTCAACTTTTTTGCTCCATAAGCGAACAATACATCACTGTTATCAGAATTATTCCCTTCCATCCCTGAGGAGATCTAAATATTCACTAATTGTACATTAATGGGACTGTTGAAGACATTTAAAACCTTCTAAATTCTGTTTCATTCAATTCATGCAGATGGAGACTTTTCCTAGCATACCATTAAACAATGAAAACAGACTTACCCACTCCGTGGTCAGAAGGTCAGATTTAATCCATTCACAAAATCAACTGTGAAAAAATGTCCTCATTCTGATGACCAATCAAAGTAAATTTCAGAAAACTCCCTGCAAGGGATCCCGGGTTTCGGCACCATCTGGATTTTCTGCAGAGGTTCAAGCTGCAAGACTGCTGAATGACTAAAGAAGAGTTGTCAGCAAGATGGTAGAAAACTGTAAATTTCTTGTCTGTTCCACCCACTGCCACTTATACCAACGACGGAAATAAGCGCAGTTACAATAACTAAATATGTGGGAGAGTGTTGCTATAGAGAGTGATGATATTGTATTGCAAGACGATATTGTATTGCAAGAAAGGACCCAGAGAATCAGAGAGCCAGAGCACAAAAAGAGACAGAGCAACAGTTTCAATCTTCTTTTATCCTTTCCTGACCATGTGACTTTAACCCAACTTTGAGACGTTTAAACTGACCAATCAGATAAGTATTGAATATGATCCAGCAAATGTCAAAATGATTGATGGTCTTTTTGATTAACAGGTTGACCTTCCGGTATGGGGTCAGATTAACCCTTGACCTTGCTAGCCCTTGATCATGTGGTTTTGACAGTTAGTTTGACCTATTGACTCTCCCTATTATATTTTATAGTTTTGACAGTTAGTTTGAACTTTTAACCATGCTACCCCTTAATCATGTAGTTTTGACAGATGGTTTTGATGACTGTTTGAAGACAGTGTCAAGAAGGGTTATATAGGATGTGTGTCACAGGAGTGCATTGGGGCTGCTCGGGCACAATGATTTAACAACGTCACACAAAAACATATCCTTTAAAATAAATATCTTACTAAAAAACTGAAACCAATTATCTCAGTTTTTAATAAACAAAAGAATAAAAATAAAATCATCTTACATGTTTAGAGAGTTGAAGAAGTAACTCCTAACACATAAATTTCCATGCCACGTATGAAATCACAAAAATGCAATGAGTTTAAAGTTGTAATACAAAAGATCACAGAGTGTTTACTGAAGCACCTCTCACACCAGCGTTTGACAGTCTCTGAGGGCTGTATTCAGTGATCAGAATGAGACATTTTGAATGTTGTGTTGAATTTATTTCAAAGTATAATCTTAAAAGTTTAAATGATATCTTTTAAAAATAAAAGATGTTTTAAATTAAATTCAATAATTTATTAAAAGTCTTAATAAAAACAAATATTCTACATCGATGGTCTGTGGAAAAACTTGACTTGAATTTAAAGTTTTTTATTTTATTTATCATGGGTATGTAAAATAATTCGCAATTTGAAGCGTCACAAAAGTCATCTCACGCCTGTGAAATGTTCAATAATTCCTTAAGTTGTATGTGTGAGAAAATTACCACATAGGCCTATCTTCAGAGAGAGAGAGCAACAATGAAAACATTTAGAATCTGTGAACCCTCAGGCTGTCCCATTGATAGGCTGATTATAAGGTTCTTCCGATCAGCGCTGTGCCTTCTCTGAGATAGAAGTTACTTGAAAATAATGTTAGCTTCAGGATATTGGGTGACAGACCAGATGAGCCTCTGTGCATCATGTCAGAGCGTATGCAATGTTAGTCTGTGTTGTATTACAAATGTATTAAATGTTTAATTTAGGTTTCCACTACAATAGTGAATATACTGAGAAAGTTTAGTAGACTGATTTTAGCATTTGAGGTATAAATGATGATTATTGAGTTTCCAGCAAGAGATTCCTGCCAGACCTGTTTTTCTATTGTAAGTTAAATGAGTCAGACTCTCACCTTTTGTCTTTAATTGCTCTTGCATTGCGAGCCCCAGCCCCAGTCGTTGAATAGTTAGACTGATTGGATTAGCCTCTATGCGTTTGAATAGTTATGCTGATTGGATTAGGATCGGCAACACTCTAGACTAGAGTCTAGGGCGGGTTCCTAAACCTGTATACTTAATTTACATGCTTTGTTCAACCTCAGTGTAAATCCCTCCCCCTAAATGTATATAAATTGCGAGGCAACGTTCCCTAGTTAGTTAGACTTGATGACTACAGCAACGCACAGCGAGTTCTCAATAAAGAGTAACTTCTGCTTGAAAGATATCCCAACGTCTCCTGGTCTCTGCTTTGATGAAGGAAAAGTTTCTAACATCTGCTAACGCCTTTCCAGAGCCAAAGTTTTGTTCACACTCAATTTATTTCAAAGCATAATCATAAAAGTTTAAATATGATCTTTTAAAATGAAAGATTGATTAAATTAAATCTTTAAAGTTTGAATATATTCATATATTCTATTTATCTTTTAGAAAATTACTGTAATGATTTTGTTTAACGGTGACCTAAAGTAAAATTGTTATTAAACAATGTCTGTTCAAAAACTTTAGATTGTTGAAAAACTGTACTTAGTCGTCTTAAATCTCATTTATATGAAAAGATTCATTCAGTATTTTTTTGTCCATATGCAGGGTTTCAATTTTTATGGTGGGGGCTTTCCATAGCCATAATGATTTTTGTACCGTAACTGCATATACGATCATGTACACCTAAACACGACCATCACAGAAAACTACATTTTCAAAAATGAAATAAATAAATAAATAATTCAATATAATTTCTAAGCTGTTTTGCACACACACGGTTCTAAAAAACTAACTAATCTCTATTTTAAATTAAATTATTATTAATAAAATATATAATCAATGAATAATAACATATGTTATTGAAATGTATTTAAAAAATGTAAACAAAGTTTTAGCTAAATAAATATATAATTAAAAACACCTTACTTTTCCAGAGAGCTGAAGTAGTTCTTTATGCAACGATAAAAAACAATCCAAAAAGCAAATAGTTTAAGTTGTCATAAACAAAACAGCCCCAGACCCTTCAGGGATAAACTAAAGTGTGAAATGAAGCTTCAGACCCTCACAGAGACGAGAGGAGTTACAGACCAGATGAGCCTCGGGGGATACTGTCACTCACAGTAAAGCTAGTCTGTGTTCCAGAGCGTACTACATCCAGAGTTTTATACTAAATTCATTTAAAAGCATAACCTTAAAAGTTTAAATTAGATATTTTAAAAATAAAAGACTGTTTAAATCAAATCTTTAAAGTTGTATTACAATCATATCTTCTATTTATCTTCTTAGATGACATATGTATGATATAAATGATTTTGCTTAAATTTAACCTGAGGTATTATTTTTACTAAACAGCATCTGTTCAAAAACTTTAGATTAAAAAAAATCAATAAAATAAAAATAAAGCAAAAAGTATGCTTAGGTGTCTTAGATCTTATTTATACAAAAAATATTTCAAACAGTATTTTTGTCCATACAACATGTTGTCAAAGTTTGTCACAATGTTTTGTGTACACCGCCGTCGGTGTATGAATGAGTGAGTGAGTGAATGGGTGAATGTGAGGCTATGTAAAGCGCTTTGGTGGCCATAGGTCTGTGAAAGAGCTATATAAATGCAGTCCATTTACCATTTGTGTTGTTTTTAAGAAATCCGAGGACTCCACATTGCTCTTATTTAGACTAAGTTGTATCATTTGGAAAATCACCGCACATTTTCAGAGACGCGATGTGCCTCTGTGGTCCATGACGCGGCATAAGTAAAGTTTGTCTTGAGCGAATATTTAATTTTACTCGTCTTAATTCAAAGCATGATCTTACTGGTAGCTATGATCTATTACATGTATAAGATGTATAAGATAATTTTTACTTGTATCTCCCGAACTATCCTTAATCAGTGTGGAAACACACAGGGTGAAACCCTTCACTGAGGATATACTATCGGTTATCTACTCAAAATATATGTAGAAGTTTAAAAGTTAGCATTTGTTGATGCAACAGGCTGTCTGTCTGGTGGCCGCATGAACAGACTCTGGGGAGTGCTGATGAGACTATCTATAGTAGGAAGCAAGCCCTCAGTTTTGGAGGCTTTTTTTGTTAAAGACCCTACAAGTTAGTCCTTAAAGGTACGCTTTGTAGGAATTTCTTCCATCTGGCGGTGAAATTCTATTTTGCATTTAAATGAATAGTGCTCTCTAGCGCCTCGCTTTTTCAAATGCTTGTTGCAACTGCGGTTACCGTTATACATACCTGGGAAAAGCTATCCCGATATTTACCCTCTTTTTGAATTCGCCGGTCAAATTTCCTTTTAAATAAAATTGTTGCTTTTTAGCCACGAGGATTCCTTCTCCTGTGGCTCGGCATAAGTATGATCCAGCATTAAATTGTCCCGTGCAGTGCAGCCTTTCAAATGTGCCGGGGGCAGTGACAAGCGCCTCTCACTGAGGCCTAAACATTTTTTGTTTGGTTCCAGTTTCCAACCGACCCTGTCAATTTATGTGCGACCCAAATTTATTTTATGAGCTTGGGGAAGAAATAACACAAATTAAATAAATGCACAAATAAAAAAACTTTGAGGCGAACTATAATTACGTTTTTGTACAGCACCGTTTTTGTATAGCACCCTTGCCATGCAAGATGCCTGTTGTCCTCCAGCAATGCTAACAAACGAGGCAGCTACACGGTCGTTCACACATCGTTGTCGTCACTTACAAAGACGACACTTTCCTCATCTGCGTCGAGTGTGACCGTTTCACACATACATTTTTTTCCTTATCCATGTTAACAGGTTCGAGTTTTTACACTCCACACAGATGCGGTGCGAGTGCGATTGCTTCCGCAACGGGTCTATTTTTGCTGTGCTGTACGCGCTGAATTAAAGTGACAGTGCATGCATTTAATAAAATAAAATGTAGTAATCTCACCATAAATGCATTTAACTAAATACTACTATTTTTCACAGTCATCTTTTTACTTCAAGAACGGGGTAAATTAAGGAAAACTAAAATTTACTTCAACAAGGCGACATATTGAACAACACTCGTCTCATTCGTGGAGGTGGAAAAACAAGTTCTTTGTGAAATGCAAGATTTATTTATGTATGAGATTTTAATATAAGTGCATGGTTAAATATTTTACCACTAGCTTGAGCAACTTAATATATAGTTATCCCATGTAAATAAAGATAAGAAATTCTTCGCATACGAAGATAAGTCAGATCATTGGCACACTTTCGTCACGTGAATTCTGTAAAAAAAGGCTTTGTTTGTAAAAATGTTATAGCCATGAATAATTAAATTTTTTCTAAATTCTCGAGTGCCTTGGCCTTATACTTTTTGTAAGTTGAACTATCCGCATCAAAGAGCAACGAGATACTGACTTTATACTCCAGTTTGGATCTTGTTCAGTCAAATGTTTGTCTTCACTAGTGATGGCCACTTTCGTCACGTGAATTCTGTAAAAAAAAGGCTTTTTTACGTGACAACTGTTTCCAAATGTTTCGAAATTTCAGTGGTTCGCTGTTGGGGGCCGATCCCAGTAAACCAGTGTTTATGGTTTTTACCTGATCTCGGATCAGTTTTGTAGGCATTTTAATGAGATGTTTGTGTAATTTGGTGAAGGACAGCCCTGCCATTCAACAATCTAAACTATGTTTCCTGTACAGCAGGGTTCCTCAATTGGTTTTTACCAAGGGCCAAATTCTGCCGACAGTACAAAGCCAAGGGCCACCGATCAAAATATTATGACCTTAATGTTTGCTCTTCTGCTATTATTGTTGTTGTTGTTTTGTTAAAAGAGTCACAAATCACAATATAATTATTCTGATTTTATTTATTTTTATTTATTATTTTATTTTTCTCATTAGTCTGTTTTATTCAAGCAATTACTGTATCAGCATTTTTGTATTCAGATAAAGAAAACAAAAGAACTTTGCATGGTGGATATTAAAAACAAATAAACAAATAACAACTCTGGATCTCCATATCCGGAAATGTCATCATCCGTGAACAGCTTTTTGGCCTTGTTTGCCAGGTTCCAAGCCACATGTAAGGATGCTGCAGTGGCATTCTCCTGTATGGATGTGGCTTTATGAAACAACAACTGATTGCTTGTAAGCTGCTACCAATTGTGTTACCTTCTGTTTGCAACTCTCAAAATGTTCAGGAAAATTGCTGTTAAAAATGCAGTGCAATGAGTTGAAATGGCGTTTGATATATCAGCCTTATGCCTGGTTCAGATTACACGATTTTTTGTCAGTTACGATAGTCACTGTCTGTGTCAGATTAAACAATTTTGACTCCTAAAAATCTTGTCATGTTGTGGACAAGAAACATGTCAGACTACACATAAGCCGTCTCACTCTCAGACACTCATTCACTCGCACATATACACGTACGCTCACTCACGCTCTCTCTCTCTCTCTCTCTCTCTCTCTCTCTCTCTCTCTCTCTCTCTCTCTCTCTCTCTCACACACACACACACACTCGAGAACACACACTCTCACTCACTCTCCCTCACTCACTCACTTGCGAACTCACACTCTCCCTCACTCACTCACTCGCGAACACACACTCTCACGCACTCTCCCTCAATCACTCACTCGCGCGCCGTCGTCGTGGAGGACCGTTAAAAAATTAAACAGGCTAGTCTTTTGATTGCTCAGTCCATTCAGATTTGAATCGTCTATTTTCTGTGTCCACTTTTCTTTTCTTAACACTTGCCATATTTTCAATGTGCGCGAATGCTGTCAGATACAGCGTTTGAATTTTAACGCCAGTGACGTGCTTACGCTGATGTTACCATGACAACCTTGAAATAAGCGCGGGCCAAACATTTTTCTCTCACGGGCCGGATGTGGCCCGCGGGCCGCCTATTGAGGAACCCTGCTGTACAGCAACATTACTCACTTCTAAACTACCGTAGTATGATGCATCATCGAATAAATCAACTAATTCTAGTATCAAAATGATAAACCTGTCAGATAACTCGTTTAGAGTAACAGTACTAGAGCATAGACTGCCTTAATAATGTTGAGACAACAAATGGCAAAAGTGTAAAAGGGAAAAATTAAAAACGGAGAATATGAGGTGGTAAAGAAACAGATTTTCACAATGACTTTTGGAAATTACATAGTGAAACTTGTGCAAAATGCAGTTTTGAACCACTGACAAAATCAAATGCTTACAGATGTGTCTATAATGTGGCTGATTATTCCTGGCACAACAAACTGCTGTTCACGAGCAGTGTATGTCACTACTGAAATTATTCTCATTAACATTATAGTTCATGGCATTCTTCTCTTCTTTCATTCTTCTAACAATGAGAAATCAACAAACTCGTTATAATGACACACACTTTGTTTGTGGTAACAAAGCTTATCTATTCCTTTGTAAGGGATTTTAAGAATGTTATTTGGCTTCTATTACTGGCAATGTGAGTAATGTCAGAGGAGAGGATTACGTGAAATATCTTTTAATCATAACACAGATCGAGAATTGAATCTCTGAAACTGAAAATATGATCAATGTACAGAATGAAGTACAGGCACTACATGAGGCCACCTTTGGTGTTTGAGGACACAGCAAAACTCACTTAGTTCTGTTGCTGACATTGCAGAAGAAGTGCATGTAATGAGGAAGCTTGTTTTACTAAATCATATGGCTCTTGATAATCTGTTAGCCTTGTGAAGAGCAGTGCACAATTTAGCTAAACTCGATACTGATCATGTCTTTTCTCCTCTGAGTGGGACACATGGTTTGGATCAATTTTGGGGCCACTGTGGAATCATTTGAAAGCACCTTTATTAGTTAAAGTTTCAGGAGTGTTTCTCATCAGACTCTTGTACTTTGGTTTGTTTTGTGAGACACTCGACTGTCGTAAGGCTTTCATCTGACATCAGACACACTCTCTCAACTGACACTGGTATGCGGTACGACAGAGAAGAGCTGTTCTGTTAACCCTCTGAGGTCGGCAATCACGCCGGCGTGGTTTGCTCGTTTTTTTTCTTATCAGTTCAAACGAGACTCCAAATACTCTGTTGACTTTGATCTTACAAACCATTTTCATACATCAATCGATCCTGTTAAGTGTGTATTATTTTTGTGTATACTCACAATAAAAGCAAAGTGTTGTGCTTTTTGCCAAATAAAGAAAAATAAACATGATGCGAGTTCTGCTTTCTCTCTGTCAGTGAAGTCAATTCTGAAACGCGTCCGAAAATGAACCATAACTCAGCGAATACTCAGTCAAACAGGCATACAGACACACAGGCATGAAGATTGAATTCTCTTCTTTTAAATGAAGTATTTTTTATAAAAAGCAAATATTCTCTGTTTATGTAATCTGTATGAAAAGAGAGAGATGTCAGTCGTTCTCATCTCAGCTCATTATGTTTTAATATGACCCCGCCCACGGAGAGCGCGCGCTATTCAAATGCAAATGAATGAGGTAATCCATGCAAACTGTGAACTCCCCAATATCAGCTAGAGAAAACACATCAAGTTTATTCAGATCATTGTACTTGTTTACACCGTCTCGCAGCGCTGTGAGGAATAATACTATCGTAATAATAATAATAATGGAAAATGTACCTCAGAAGTGCTGGTATTTCGAGGAGCAACGGATGGAATATTGTAGTAAGTTTTTTTTCATTCTCAAGTGAATCGCCGTAAAAAGACAGTTTAAATTTGAATCGCGTTTCTGTGTGTGAATGAATGATCCGCTTTTAGCAAACTATTGCTATACTGAGAGGAGTAAAAATCGACTGAAATATGTTAAAATGAAATGCATTTGTATAAGCAACGTATTAAACTGCAAATTAACATTTATATTCCTTATAATAAAAAAGAAAGACCTATGTTTATGAAAGACAACATTTCGTTGACTAGTTTTGGATAGATTATACATTTTTACTGTAAAATATCTGCCACCTCAAATAAGCTTTTGTTTGCCAATTTTTGCTCATGTGTTAAATATAGTATGTTTTGTCAAAAATAAAGTCATCAAATAATATGTTATGTGTTTGTTCCAATGTAGCCTAGGCTATATTCAAAGTAATGAATCCTTAACTTTGAAATATGTATGATAAAATGTATACTTTAGTTTTTACAAAAAAAGATTACACTTGAAGTGTTGTTGTAATTGTAACCTTTTTAATAATATATATATATATATATATATATATATATATATATATATATATATTACAAGGTAGATGTAAACAAATTTTAAAAGGTAAATATAAGCCTTTTCTTTAAATAATTTTTATTGTGTTTTATAATTGACAAATTTGGGGAGAGGATACATATTCCAAAACAGAAAATACAGTATGAGAATTAACTGCACAATTACTAGACATGTTTTCCTTGGATATTATACAATTTGCAAGCACAATTTGTGAAAAAAAAAAAAAATTGAGATGCTTCCAACTGTGAACCAATTTTGTAGAATATATTCTGAGGTACACATATATATATAGCTCTTGCATTCTTTCTTGTGGCTCAGTGACACACCTGTATGCGGGCCCCATTGTCTCCTCAGGTGTGAACCACTAAATATGCATGATGGTGTTGGATCGTTGACGCCCACTCGCATATTGCCTTTCCAAACAGAAAGTGTCTTGCAAAATTTAAATCAATGTATTGTTTTATGTGAATGATTAGGCAGGATGATTTTCAGATCATTTTGAAGAAAAAACTCTAGGCGACAATATCCATTAGTCAAAAGTCTTATTGACACATATTTAGTATGTGCTTTGTGGCCTTATTTCAGAAACTTTAGTTTTTAGTTTTTTCAATAACCATGCATAAACATTATTCTCTCAAAAATACAAACATGAACATATATGTTGCTCACATATTATGGTAGCCCTGTTTGTGTTAAATAGAGTGCAATTACACATTTGCCATTAATATGTTTATAAGCAACTGAAAAAAGCACAAATGTCAGGGCATGTCAGAACATCTCAAGGACCCCAAAAACACCTCAGACCCCAGAGGGTTAAAGAGCATGTAGAAGGAAGAGTACGACCTGATCACACAAGCTTTTCAGAGTATGTTTTGATCATGACCAGTGATTGCATTTAATCAGTCTATGTAATCCAGTGTTTTCATATATAAAAGAGGAGGAATGAAGGATCTAAGGGTTTCGATAACAACCTGTGTTTTACTTAACTCTTCCGAGTCGCCGATCACGCCGGCGTGATCAAATCACATGACCAGTTTAAGACGTCGAAGCATAAAAACAAAGTCACGTTGAGCGCTGCTGTCCACTTCTGTCGAAAGTGCTGGCTTGAAACTCTATTTTACTTTTTGTTTTGTGTTGATAGACCAAGTAAAAACGGAGATATGATAATTTAAACTTTACATAAAATTTGTTTGAAAATATTGACGCGTTCGTAAAGGAACGCAAGATGGGATGCGACAGGCGTTGCATTTATTCTCATAACTTCGTCGGTTTTTGTCATAAAACAAAACAGAGAAAAATGTGTGAATCTGCTGACTCTGCTCTTCAGGCTGCACATTTTAGGGAGTGGAGGAGGAGCCAACTGAGCAAAGAAGTGAAATTGAAAGGCACCCGCGGGAGTCGGGAGATTGACGGAGTAGACACAGAGAGACATATATAAAGAGAGAGAGAGAGATATTATTGCTAGTTTTTGGAAAAGTTTGAATAGATTTTGAGAGTAGTTTAGGAGTAGTGTAGATAGTTTAGGTAGTTTAGGTAGTTTTTTGTGGAAGGAAAATGAAGCGAATGTCTTTGGTCTCATTGTTGACAGAAACTGTTTTGAGGAGTGGCACAGATAAATAAATAAAAACTCACCTGATATTCGTTGTAAATAGTTGTATATATAGTTTGATTTTGTGTTCATTTTACCTTTTGTATAGTATATTTGCACTTTTTAGGAACCCCTCTTACTCAAGGAGTAAGTAATTGTACATGAAGTGTTTTGTAGAGTTTCTAAGCAAAAAAGAAAAGAAAAAAACGCCTATTGCCACACCTGCTTTTTGCTGTATATAGTTAGATTTTATCTCAATTTTACCTTTTTTATGTTGTATTTGCACTATTTGGGAACCCTCATACTCTGGGAATGCAAGGCCTTAAATATAGCTCTCTGAATAATTGTGTGCATAAACTTTTAAAAAGTGGCAAAGCTAAAAAGAGAAAAAAAGCCTATGGCTACACTCACTTTTTTTTTTGTAAATCATATTTTTTTTTGTATATAGCTTGATTATATCTGAATTTTACCTGTATATGTTGACATTTACAACTTGTGTTTACATTTTAAACCTTTTAAAATGCTTCATTGAGCATGTTTGTGTTTTTTGTAGTAAAAAAAATAGAATTTTTCTATTCGGATTTTGTGTTTTTTTGTGTGATTTTGGGTCCAGTATGTTGATACAGTACATAAAAGTGAAAAAATAATTGTCTGTTCATATAGGTGATGTTGTGCTGAAAAAAACAATACAAAACATTGGTATGGTAAACATTTGTTTATGTCGCAAAATAAAAAAAATAAAAAGTACTCAAAAACGGCCAAAATAGCCCAAGACTCCGAAGAGTTAAAAAAGCAACCAGACATTGGTGTTGTTTTACTTTCTTTCCTTTTATACTTGATTTCATGATCATTTATGTAGTTGTCATTTGATTTATGATTTTGTTCATATTATTTCATTTACATAATTTATTCATTTAATCATTTAGTCATTATTATTATTAATATGTTATTGTCTGTGATTACATTTTATATGACTTATGTCCCTGCTCTTGCAGTGCTTGCTATTGTTGTTTAATCTCATGATTGTGTGGTTTGAGGGATTTTTGTCTTTATGAGTTAGAGATGAGAGTCTCCATCTCAAGGTTTTTAGCGTCACAGGACGATGTTGTGAAACAGTAATTTTCCATTGTTTTTCTTTTGATAATAGCAGCTTGATAGCAGCAGCTAATTTGCATTTAAAGAGACAAAAACAGGATGAGATAAAAAAAATAGATTTAAAAACTACATCGAGACAAACTTTGAAGTTGGCTTCAAAGAAAGTTTGAAGGTGTTTTAAATGCTTAAAGTTTTTGAAGGCAATACAGTCTATCAGAAAAACAGACAAGACAGATAGATTGATTGATTTTAGGGTGTTGCTATGCAGTTGCTTGAGTACTTGGGGTGGTTGCTAGTGTGTTGCTATGTGGTTGCTAGGGTAATTGTAGTGGATGCTAAGGCATTCTGGGTGGTTGCTATGCGGTCTCTAGGAGACTTGGGGTGGTTGCTAGGGTATTCTGGATGGTTGCTAGGGTACTCATTGCTTGCATGTTTCAGATAGAGACCATGGATAAAAGAGCATTATAGGACCCATTAAACAGATGAATTTGGATGAGAGTCCTGATCCGATCACAGCGTCATTTCATAATCCAAATAACATTTGAGCACTTATGTCAAAATGTTAAGAGTGAAACTACTTAAGATCTTTTTCTTTTTATCCTGCAGCTGTGAATCTGTGAAGGACGATGGTGTCTGTTAAAGTTGAAGATCTGCTTGAGAAATCACTGAGTGATCTGGACGAAGCTGAATGGAAGAAGTTTAAATGGCACTTAAAGAAAGATCATGAGTGTATAACAAAGCCTGAAATGAATAATTTAGATATCTTAGACACAGTGGATAAGATGGTAGCATGTTTTGGACCAGAAGAAGCTGTGAAGAACACAGTGAAGATCCTGAGGAAGATGAACCAGAACAATCTGGCTGAGCAGCTGGAGAACAAACACAAGCAAGGTAACATTTAATTAACTCTTAACAGTAATGTGACTGACTGTTTACCATTGTGATGTGTTTGTGTGACTTATGTTTCCCAGTGAGTGATTCTCTCTCTCACACACACTCAAGTCAGACTGAAGGCAATATGAAGACATCTGCCGCTGTTGGAGCTCATTCAGAAGAGATCAGGGGTAAATAATCCCTATCTGTGCATGAAAACAAGTGAAAATATAATAGCAAGCAACAATTACAGAACCAAGAAGAACAGCAGCAGATCTTATACAAGTACAATTATTAGAACAGACTGTCTAGTCATTTTTTACGAATGGTTAAATGGTTTACAAGAGTCTTAAATCCTGAATTAAAACTTCTACAAGCAACTTCTACATACGCAGGGTCATTGCAATAACCCCAACCTAACTCTAATACAGTCTCATGTCTTGTTTGGTGTGCTAGATGTCAATGGTTTGATCAAAAATCTTCTAATAATTTTGGTCAGCATGGCCTTAAAGGAACAGTTTACTTAAAAAGGAAAATTCTGTCATTTACTCACCCTTAAGAGGTTTCAAACCTGTATGAATTTCTTTCTTCTGCTGAACACAAAGGAATATATTTTGAAGAATGTCGGAAACCAAACAGTTGATGACCCAAACCCATTGACTTCCATAGCAGAAAAATAAATAAATACGTTCATACAGGTTTGAAACAATTTGAGGGTGAGAACTATTCCTTTAAGTTGATCTGAGTCCAATAGTGACAATCAGATAAATCCAATTCCAATTGCTTTCAAGTTTTAATCAAGGCATTTCCATAGTTTATGTTGTCAACTTCAGCATAATCAGTGTAAGATGTGCAACTATTGCAGTAAGAGTGTGATTCATTTGAATATAGTAGAAGCAGGAATTTATGAAAAACACAATTACTTACTTTTTGCTGTATTTTCCCCTCTTTCTTAAAGGCTCAACTGCATACGATAGAGAAGCTACTCTTAATGATTACACAGAGACCAGCCTCACACTGAAGAACAAATTAAAACGGGACTACGAGCGGATATTGGTTGGTAATTCAGAGACAGGTCACCGGAAAAACCTGAACAAGATTTACACTGATTTATATGTGGTGGAAAATGAGACTGGAGGAAGAGTGAACGAGCACGAGGTGAGTCAGATTGAATCAAATCACAACCGATTGCCTGCCAAGGAGAAGCCAATCAAGTGTAATGACATGTTTAAACGAAACAAAAAAGTACTGACGATGGGGATCGCAGGGGTTGGAAAAACTGTCTCTGTCAATAAATTCATCCTTGACTGGGTTGAAGGAGAAGAAAATCAGGAAATAACCTTCATTTTTCCTCTGCCATTCCGTGAGCTAAACCTTATTACAGAGAACTGCAGTCTCATGGGACTGCTTCACGGACACTTCTTTAGTGATCCTAAAGAACTGCCTTCTCTTCCTAAAGGTGATAGTAAAGTCTTGTTCATTTTTGATGGGCTGGATGAATGTCGCTTCCCTTTGAGCTTTAAAGAGGGTGGCAAATTTACAGATGTTCACAAAAAAACAACAGTGAGTAAGATAATAACAAGCCTTATCAAGGCACATCTGGTTCCCTCTGCTCTCATCTGGATCACATCCAGACCAGCAGCAGCCAGTCTGATACCCCGAAACTACATTGATCAAGTGACAGAGGTGCGAGGATTTAACGATGAGCAGAAAGAGCAATATTTCATCAAAAACAGTCCTGAGGTTGCTGGAAACCTCATCAGTCACATCAAGAAATCCAGGAGTCTGTACATCATGTGCCACATCCCCGTCTTCTGCTGGATCTCTCTTATTGTTCTTCGGCCTCTACTTGAGAGCAATAACAAAACTCCCACAACTCTCACAGGGATGTACACAAGCTTCTTAATTTCTCAGCAGCAACAGATGAAAGAAAAATACTGTGATGAGTCCGAAACTAATTCCAATGCAGAGTCTTTTGATCAGATTATTCTGAAACTTGGGAAACTGGCCTTTCAACAGCTGGAGAAAGGAAACCTGATTTTCTACAGAGAAGATCTTGAGGAATGTGGACTAGATGTCAGTGAAGGTTCAGTGTACTCTGGGTTATGCACTCGAATGTTTCAGGAGGAAAAGTTAGCAGCAAGAAACATTTACAGCTTCGTACATCTCAGCGTACAAGAATTCCTTGCTGCTCTTTATGTGTTTATGATGGACAAAGATAAGAAAGCTGACCTATTTCTTCAATGCAGAAGAAAACTGACATGGAAACTGTCCAAAAAGCCACTGTTTCAGCTTCATAATGCTGCAGTCAAGAAAGCTTTACAGAGTGAGAACGGACACCTGGACCTTTTCCTCCGTTTCCTCCTGGGTCTGGAGTCCGATCAGAGTGACCTGAAGCGACTACTGCCAGGACTGGAACTCAGAACAGAGAACATGAAAAACACTGCTGACTATATCAAAAAGAAAATAGAGAAGGAGGAATCAGTAGAGAGGACCATCAATCTCTTCCACTGTCTGAGTGAACTGAAAGATAACTTTGTGGAGGAAATCCAGAAGAATCTGAGCTTAGGAAAATTTTCAGAACAGAATCTGTCCTCTGCTCAATGGTCTGGTCTGGTGTTTGTGCTACAGATGTCAGGAGAGACTCAAGAGATGTTTGAACTGCAGAAATACAGAAGATCTGATGAAGCACTGATGAGACTGCTGCCGGTGATCAAAAACACCAGAAGAGCACTGTAAGAGTCTCCTTTACATTCATTTATAAACACTGTTAGTCTTTTGTAATTGCCTTCATTTTAAATGGGTGACTTGCTGGCCTAGACCAGTGGTTCCCAAACCTGTCCTGAAGGACCCCCAACACTGCATGTTTTCTTTGTCTCCCTTAACAAACACACCTGATTCAACTCATCAGCTCATTATCACATGTGATAATGAGCTGATGAGTTGAATCAGGTGTGTTTGATTAGGGAGACAAAGAAAATGTGCAGTGTTGGGGGTCCTTCAGGACAGGTTTGGGAACCACTGGCCTAGACAGTTCAGAAAAATTAATAAAAGTAGTGTGTGTGAAAATAAATGCTGGTTTGATGTGTTATGAAGAAATATTTTTTTTAGCTTTGCTTAATTCACTACAGTTAAAGTTTTTTTCAAGCTCCAGATTCTAAACGCTAATAAGCATTACTACTGCTCTTTGTTTTGTCTCTACACAGGCTACCCAGCTGTAATCTCACAGCTCAGTCCTGTGAGAGTTTATCATCAGCTCTACAATCCTCAAACTCCTTTCTGAGAGAGCTGGACCTGAGTACTAATGACCTGCAGGATTCTGGAGTGAAGATTCTTTCTGATGGACTGAAGAGTCCAAACTGTCAGCTGGAGATACTGAGGTGAATGGTTTTAAAATAACTGTGCTATAATCAGAGGGTGACTTAACCCTCTAGGGTCGGCAAACGCGCCGGCGCATTTTGCTGGATTTTCTTCACGTAGCACAATAGTCAAGTCAAGTCAAGTTTATTTATATAGTGCTTTTCACAACATAGGTTGTATCAAAGCAACTTCACAGTAATAAATTAAAACAATACATCAATGTTTGTTTCTAGTGGAACATCCACGTTTGGTAATTACTCTGTTACTCAATAGACTTAAATGAATCGTCATTTATGGTCATACAGAAAAAAGAAATATGAAAAAAGAATCTGTGATATGTCTACTTTTGTATGTGTCCACTTACAATCAAATCAAAACATTGAGCTTTTGTAAAATAAATAAAATAAAAAGGGTGTGCTTTCTGCCCCCTACCTTTTTTTTCTTGAGTCAGGTCAAGTCACCTTTATTTATATAGCACTTTTTACAATACAGATTGTATCAAAGCAGCTTCAAATTGATAACATGAAAATAATACAACAAAGTTTGTTTCTAGAAGAAAACTGCATCATCGCCCACCCTAAATAAGGCAGATCAACAATATTGTTGAATATTAACCCTCTGGGGTCTGTGGGGTTTTTCTAAGCCCTGGAGGTGTTCTGACATGCTCTGACATTTGTGCTTATTTCTATTACGTGTGACATTTTCATGGCTAAAGTCTGATTACACTGTATTCAGCACAAACTCTGCTACAATAATATGTCAGCAGCATGTATGTAAAAGTTTGTCATTTTGAGATAATGACATTTATGTATGGTTTGTAAAAAAAAAAAAAAAAAAAAATTGTCACTGAAATAAGGCCATGAAACCCATACTGATTATTTCTTCATAAGACTTTTGAAAATTGTATCACGTAGCCTAGAATATTTGCTTCAAAATTACTGTATGTGAAATCATCCTGACAACTCATTCAGATAAGACAATATATTGATTTAAAATTTGTAAGACGTGTTTTGTGTAAGAAAGCTTTATGCGTGAGGCGTGAACACATCATTAATATGTATGGGTTTCACACCTGAGAAAGACAAAGACCCTCCCCTAATGGCCCTATTAGGTGCTAACAGGCCCTATCATTCTGAGCAACCTTGCACAAAGAATGAGGAGATTTAAAAAATAATGGCTTTTTGATTGTTTGGATTTATTTACAACACAACATAATCCAAATATACACAACAAATGACAAAAAAACCCACATTATTTAACACACTGAACTAAAGACAAAGACTTGAACTGTCACACACCTTTGTGCCATTCCTGAAACATAGTACATACCTTTCATTTCCATGGTGTTTGTTTTTCACTTTAGCATGTTAATGTACGGAGATTTATGTGAATGTTGAAGTCAGCAGGACTCATCAGTGACATCTGGTTCCTCTAAAAACAACAACAACAACAACAACAACAACAAAACTGCTGTGAACATGCTGATATCAAGAGAAACTATAGGGCTGCACAATTTGGGGAATACATTTTAGATTTTTCAGGTTAAAATTGCTTTTTAAAATGTACAGAATACACACACACACACACACAAACACACACACATACATTTTAATCTGGCACCACCAGTTTTTATCTTACCTTAAAAATCGTCTCATCTTCAAATCACGTTCTTCTAATTCTTCTGAGGTAAATCCAAGGTAAACAGCACAGCACAGCACAAACAGTCTTCCAAACTTGATGAAAAGCAGAGGAGTAAGTTACTGAAGTCTCTGATTCTTTGTTTTGAGGTGATGAGGGCGTTTACAGGTCTGCATTTCTCCGCATGGATCATTTGCATGTCAATCGCTCGTGCGCGCGTGGGCGTGGTCAAATTAAAGTTAACGAGGACGCGTTTGAGAAACTGTACATGCCGCTGCTTTCGTATGGATTACTTAAAAATAGAATATTTGTTTTTTATATAATTTACATACTTTAAAAATAGAGATTCCAAGCGTTGTATAGACATGCGTTTTAAGTCTGTGTGACAAACATTCGCTGAGTTACAGGTCATTTTCTGTCGCGTTTCAGAATGAGATTCACATTGAGACTGACGGCAGAACGCACATCAAGTTTATTTTCTTTGTTTTACGAAAAACACAACATTTTGTTTTTATTATGAGTGTACACAAATAAAAGAAGATATTTAACAGTTTTGAATGATGTACAACACAAGTATGTAAAATCAAAATCAACAGAGTATTTTGCACTGATATGAAAAAAAACGAGCCTATCGCGCCGGCGTGATTGCCGACCCCAGGGGGTTAAATGTCCCCAACTAAGCAAGCCAAAAGCCAAGGCAACAGTGGCAAGGAACCAAAACTCCATCAGGTGACAGAATGGAGAAAAAAAACCTTGGGAGAACCCAGGCTCAGTCGGGGGCCAGTTCTCTGGCGAACGAGCGAACAGTGTATGATTATGATCCAGGCAGCATTACAGGTCAGAAGTCAGATTGGTCGTGTCGATGAGGCCTTCACAGGGCTGATGAGGCTGGCACTTCAGGGATGTGCACAATCTGATTTGGATACGGCCGGGGTCCACCTCACTTCAGTAAACGGAGAGACTGGTTGACACTTCAGTACTGTGTTGTTGTCGCGTCCAGGCACAGGTCCTTCATCGGATCTGGATACGGCCTGGATCCGGCGGACTGCGGTAAACCTCGGTATAAACAGAGAGACTAATATTAGCGTAGACGCCATTCTTCTTATAATGTAACGAGTACATCAGGATTTATGGGAAGTGTTCCCGGTTCCGGCTGGCCTAATCTATGCTGTCTAATATGGAATTATAGAAGTCTATAATGTATTATGTGAATGCTACATCAAAGAGATGTGACCTTGAGCACGTCTATAAACTGAAACAAAACTCAGCGAATACTTGTCACACATTTATGAGCCATATATCTTTATAAACATTTAAGTGTGTACTTTTAAATGATCAGATTCAAACTGAAAACAAATATTGTAATTTGAATATAAGTAATTTGTATAAATTTGTTTTAATTTGACCACGCCCAATCGCGCAAAAGAGATTGACATGCAAATCATCCACATGGAACGCGAACGCGCTCATTACCTCAAACACAAAGTTCATAAGTCTCTGCTTTTTCGTTGAGTTTGGAAGACATGCCGTGAGATAAGTCAGCTTACATTGGATTTACCTCAGAAGAAGAAGAACGCAATTTGAAGACAAGAAAGATGTAAGGTAAGAAATTATTAATTATTAGTTAATGTTATTGTTATTGTTGCATAAACTTCACATTATAGTTGAACTGTTGTTAGATATATGGTGAATATTGTAATATTTAGACCCGTGTTTATGGTTAAATACTGTGTTTGTGGATATCTGCTCAAACGTAGATATGTATAATATGGTAACCATAATGTTTCATATTTCGGAGCGTGCTGTGCGTTTGAATGTTTCATATTCAAAATGCGCTGTGCGTTTGAAAAGCAAAACTCACCAAACAATAGGCTTTATGTTTTTACTCCAATCTCTCTTTTTATTTTTTTATTTACTGTTTATTTGACAGGGACAGCGCACAATTTAAACAATTGCACCAAAGTTAGCTAACAGCTAATTTGCATATGTTGTCCCTGGACAGGTAGACAAAACAAAAACAAACGACTCAAAACAACCACTAAACAACAAATACACTACATATATTTACAAAAATACATATTATCCATCAATTCAAAATTAATAAAAACGGTTTGATGTATACACCAAATACAAAATACAGAAAATACAATGCAATCATTAGTGGTGACACTCTTGTGCTAATTTTGGCCAAATTTTGAGGCTGGCTTTAAATACTGCAAAACTTCCTGAGTTTCTAATGTTTGTGGGTATTGAGTTCCACTTCCCCACTACTTTAACAGAGAAGGCTGTCTTCTAAAATGCGGTACCAAATCACCCCTAGTTGATGCTCTAGTTCTACTGGCACTGCCACTGCCAGAGAATACTATGCATCCTCTAAGAGGAGGGGGTGCAAGAACATGAATAACTTTAAACATTAGACATGCGTCCGAATAAAATAAGAAATTATCAAAATTGAGAAGATTATATTTTTTCACGATATTACAATGATGATAATCCTTAGGTTTTTTGTCTAATACTTTTAAAATTTGTTTGTAAAGTGAATACATAGGCTCGAGCGTAGTCACTCCTGCCTGTGACCAGGTTGTTATACAGTAAGACAAATGGGGAAAAATCATCGTGTGTACAAAAAGTTTTGTAGCAGACGGTGACAAATTATGTCTGTTACTCTTAAAATTGTTTAGAATAAACTTAACAGTCTTGATGACCTTACTAACTTGGTTTTTGAAGGTCAAATTTGTGTCAATTATTATGCCTAAATATTTAACATGTGTCACAGATGTAATGACTTCACCGTTAATTAAAATATCAGGATTAACTGAATTATTAATCCTCGCTGTAAAATACATGCAAACTGTTTTACTTAGATTAAGGGGCAAACATGAATTTGCCAGCCAATCCGACACCTTACTCATCGAAGCTGTCAGTTTGGCTGCAGCGTGTTCTTTAGATCTTGCATGGGTAAAAATCACAGTGTCATCAGCATACATTTGGATGTTAACATCTGGACATGTTTGAGGGAGGCCATTTATATATATACAAAATAAAAGAGGCCCTAAAATAGACCTTTGAGGGACCCCTGAAATACAGTTTGCAAATGAAGAACACTTATCACCCACTCTTGTACATTGTTTTCTTTTATTCAAATAGGATTCCATCCAGGTCATGGTATTAATAGATAAATGAAATTTAGAAAGTTTTGATAGTAAAACGTTGTGATTAACGGTATCAAATGCCTTCTTAAAATCTAAAAACACAGCTCAGACGACACCGCTTTTATCAAGTAGACTTTTGATTTGTTCCACAATTTTTTTTTTTTGCTGTTTCTGTCGAGTGATGCTTTCTGAAGGCAAACTGCATCGGGTGCAAAGTAAATTCACCTTCATTTAGATGAGAGACTAGCTGATCACAAACAACATTTTCTGTAATTTTAGAAACTATTGGAAGTATACTAATGGGTCTATAATTTGATGTGAGTGTTCTATCACCTGTTTTTAAAATTGAAGTCACTACTTCAGCCTTCCAGGATGAGGGAAAATAGGAATTTGTTATTGAAAAGTTTATCAAATGAGTCAAAGGCTTACATAGTATTAATTTATAATTTTTCAAGAATTTTGCATCAAAATCAAAAACATCGATTTCATAACATTTCATAAAATCATAACGAATGGAAACATTTGAAGTGACATATGATAATCAAAATATTTTTCTCTAGCGTAGTTGTGACTGAAGTGTTCCTTTTGAAAGATTTATAGGCTGCTATAGGTTATTGTTATTATTATTATTATTTTATGCAGCACTGCGCGTAGCCTATGCCTACAAGGCACAACAAACCTGGTGTTCATTATATATTGTTGGAAACATTTGTGTGTGTGTGCATTCTGTGAATTTTAAAAAGCAATTTTAACCAGAAAAATCTAAAATCTATTCCCAAAATCGTGCATCCCTATAGTTCTCTTACGAGAGGTTCTCTCATACTGCGTAAATAGCTTTACGCTAGGGGAAAAACTATTTTTCCACGAGATACTGAAGTCAAAAAATTATCCTTAATTTTGAAATACTGTAAAACGCGTTGCAGCAGCATGCAGACATGGGCTCGCGCGCCCATTGGCTGCTCTGCGGCAACTGCACCAGCCTATCGAGAGAGGCCCCTCATGACGTCAGGACCAATAAGGGCGCTTCGCACCCACTACGTCATGTCCCGCCGAAAGCGGGTGGGGCTTGGGCTATAAATACGGCCCCGAAAGGCTGGTTCACCGATTTTTCATCTCTTCAGCGAAGCTCACGCATCGCTGGATCCCGAGAGGAAGAAGCCGCGCCGTCTGATAAAAGCCCTCAGCGGGACGAGCGTCTGCATCTGAAGCTGCTGGTCGACAACTCGCTGCCTTCAGTCGCCGTTTCTGCTCACGCTTTCCGGCGTAGCCTACATATCGTTTTCTCTGCTACCGTGTTTTGTGTATGTGTGTGTTCGCCGCTGCGACACACTCTCTCATTGCACTAAAAGAGCCGGGCGTCTTTTTCAAGACACTCCTTTTCCTGGATCACGCAGCTCTCGCGCTCAATGCCTATGGTAACTCTGAGGACTCGCCTGGCATCCTTCTCCGAGACTGCACCCTCCGCCCGCTGCGGTACCGCGCCGTAAAAAGCACCGTGCTCAACGAGTCCCGGAACCTCCCCCAGCCCGCAAAGCTCGCCAGTGCGCCCGCCTGCTTCACCTGCTTCGCTGAGTCTCTTCCTGATGGACAGCGTGGCGCCGCTTCCGTCGTGGATGTAGACCAAGAAGCCGCGTCTGTGTGGGATGATAACTGCTCTCCCTCTGTTCGAGCTGCGCAAAATGCCCCGTTCACAGGGGATGTCAGGAGCGGACGGTCACAGGGCTAGCTTTCTCTCTCCCTCTGTTTGAGCCGCGCAAACTGCGCCGGTTACAAGGGAGACCGGAAGCGGATGGTCACGGGGTTAGTTTTTTCTTTACGTTACAAGAAAAGCTACCCCGCCCTAGTTGCGCCCCATTCACGCGTCACTCACCGGCGAAATGAGAAAAGAGTGTTTTTAGTCCCGCCGAGGCTGGACTAACCTCCATTTCTCACACATTTTTCAGTCCCCTCTTCAGGCGACTCGAAATATCAATATTGCAGCAAACAAGCCTGTTATAATACACGCACGCCTGCAAACAAACGCCGAAGCAAACATGTTGACGCTCTCTTATATGCTCGTGCTACTGAAAGCTTATGTGTTCCCCCCCTGTGGCTCAGCGGCGGAATCTTAGGTTTTCGCACGAGAGACCCGTGTTCAAATCCCGGGTCTTCCGGTAGATAAAATTATGCCGTCAATGCTTCGCTCTGTCAGTTCCCTTAAAAATGCGACTGCAGATGTGTATTTTGCAGCCACTGAGCGCGTTGTACAACCCGCTCGCCTGCACCCAGACACCGTTTCTATGGTTCGCGTGCGTAGCTGGCGAAATGAGAAAAGAGAGTGCTTTTAGTCACATGCGGTCACACACAGACGTTTATTTTCAAATACAAATAGCGTCACGTCACAGGCGATTTTTGAGATTCTCCTTCGAGGGCCAGGCATATCAATACACAGTCCTGCCGTTTGGCCTATAAAAATATAAAATATCTTTTCTGGGTACAGAACTGGACTCGCTGTCTATGACAACACAACTGTCGCCACATCGCAGACTGAGTATTCAGCGCATGACAAAAATCTTTCACCACGGCACTTTAGTCCCGCTCAAAAGTTTCAGAAGATGCTGGGTCTCATGGCTTCAGCATCTTCAGTGCTTCAGCTTGGTCTGCTTCGCATGCGCCCGCTGCAGTACTGGTTGAAAGTGCGCGTACCGCGCCGAGCGTGGACCTCCGGTCTCTTGCGCCTCAAGGTCGATCAGAAATGCATCTCAGCTCTGAAACCTTGGACAGCGACCGATTGGTACCGGTCAGGTGTAAACCTTCTCACACATTTCTCAGGCGACTCGAAATATCAATATTGCAGCAAACGAGCCTGTTATAATACACGCACGCCTGCAAACGCCGAACAAAGGTTACTAACATAACCTTGGTTCTCTCTAGAGAGGGAACGAGTACTACGTATCTTGCCGTGCATGCATCATGCTCTGGTTCGCTTCGGCGATGAAAAACCGGTGAACCAGCCTTTCGGGGCCGTATTTATAGCCCAAGCACCACCCGCTTTTGGCGGGATATGACGTAATGGGCGCGAAGCGCCCTCATTGGTCCTGACGTCATGAGGGGCCTCTCTCGATAGGCTGGTGCAGTTGCCGCAGAGCAGCCAATGGGCGCGCGAGCTGTCTCGCCCATGTCTGCATGCTGCTGCAACGCGTTTTACAGTATTTCAAAATTAAGGATAATTTTTTGGCTTCAGTATCTCGTGGAAAAAGAGTTTTTCACCTAGCGTAAAGCTATTTACGCAATACTCGTTCCCTCTCTAGAGAGAACCGAGGTTACGTTAGTAACCGAGTACGTTTCTCTTGATATCAGCATGTTCACAGTTTTTTTTTTTTTTTTTTTTTTTTACTGGGATCAGATTTCCCACTGATAATTCCTGCTGACTTCAACATTCACATGAGTCTCTGTACATGAACATGGTAAAGTGAAAATCAAACACCTTGGAAATGAAAGGTATGTACAATGTTTTTAGGAATGGCACAAAGGTCTCTGTCTTTGGATCATTGTTTTCAATAATGTGCTTTTTTGTCATTTGTTGTGTATCTTTGGATTATGTTGTGTTGTAAATAAATCCAAACAATCAAAAAGCCATTCTTTTTTAAATCTCATTCTTTGTGCAAGGTTGCTCAGAATGATATAATGATAGAATGGGCTGTCAAAACCCTGAGTGAAAAGGCTCGGAGGGCTTTCTATGCTATAAAGTCTTGATGTGGACACTTAAAATTACCCATTAAAACCTGGATAAAATTATATAATTCAATAATAAAACCAATACTTTTATATGGATGTGAAATTTGGGGACCAGTACTAAATTGTAAAAATTGGGATAAAACATCAGTAGAAAAATTACAATTGGAAATTGGCAAAAATATTTTAGGGGTTCACAGAAACACATCCACTGCGGCCTGCAGGGCTGAGCTGGGCCTGTACCCGCTGAACATCGAGATCCAGAAGAGATGTGTTGCAATTCTGGCATCATCTCCATCAGTCTGATCCAGAGTTAGTGCAATATAAAGCCCTCCTCGCCAATAAAACCTCAGCAGAACCTCATCCTCTGAACACACTCGCTCTCCAACTCGTCCATCAGACTATACTCCCCATCAACCCCAAACCTATCATTAACCAAATCCACAAACATCTAAAAGACACCCATGATGAAGCACTAAAAGCACATTTTGCCCTCCAGAATAAACTCCAATGTTACTCGACCCTCAATAGAACCACTGAATTGGCCAGTTATCTATTTATTAAACATTTTAAAGAAAGACAAATCCTCTCCAAATACATATTAAGTGACCATGATCTAGAGATAGAGAGTCTACGATAGACGTAGACTAACATGGACAGAGAGAGAGCAGAGGATCTGTAGACACTGTGACCAACAGCACATCGAGGATGAGGAACACTTTCTTCTCTTCTGCTCTAAATACACCAGTATAAGAGAAACCTTTCTGCCCAGATCTGAAATATTGATTCCATCGTTCTTTGAACTGAGTGACACTGAAAAATGTCCTTCTTTCTGGGAGAAGATGATGGTACAGCTGCACTAGCGGCTATTGTGATACAATTTTCAAAAGTTGTGTGAAGAAATAATCAGTATGGGTTTCGTGACCTTATTTCAGTGACAATTTTTTTTCACAAACCACACATAAATGTCTATCTCAAAACTACAAACTTTTACATACATGCTGCTGATATATTATTGTAGCAGAGTTTGTGCTAAATACAGTGTAATCAGACTTTAGCCATGAAAATGTAACAAGTAACAGAAATAAGCACAAATGTCAGAGCATGTCAGAACACCTCCAGAGCCCAGAAAACACCTCAGACCCCAGAGGGTTAACCAAGAAGCAAGGTAAGCGGCCCCTTAGCACCCACAAGTGACAAAACATTTTTTTATTTATTATTAATTCTAACAATGCATTGTTGAGAGAACAGGATATGTCTTAGTATGAATATCAAATTGTGAAGGTTGTGATGTATTCATATAAATATACATTCTGACTGTAAGGACCAAGGTTAGAGCTAGGCTGTGTGAGGGCTTAATGTAGAATGCTAATGATAAAGTTATTCCAAAACTGTAACTCCAGTTGTTCCAAGGGGTCAATACAAAAAGCCAAGAGGGTGATTGTTGCCCAAAAAGGTCAGTTAAAAACATCTTGCAGGTCTAGAAAGTTTGGAAAAATAGATAAAAGTAATGTTTGTGAAAATAAATGCGGATTTAATGTTCAATGAAGAGATAACTGTTTTAGCTTTGTTTAATTCACTAGAGTTAAAGTTTTTTTTCAAGCTCCAGATTATAAACGCTAATAAGCATTACTACTGCTTTTTGTTTTGTTCTCTACACAGGCTACACAGCTGTAATCTCACAGCTCAGTCCTGTGAGAGTTTATCATCAGCTCTACAATCCTTAAACTCCTTTCTGAGAGAGCTGGACCTGAGTAACAATGACCTGCAGGATTCTGGAGTGAAGCTTCTTTCTGATAGACTGAAGAGTCCAAACTGTCAGCTGGAGATACTGAGGTGAATGGTTTTAAAATTATTAACTATGCTATAATCAGAGGCTGACTTAACCAATAAGCAAGGTAAGCGGCCGCTTAGCACCCGCAAGAGACAAAACAGTTGCAGGAATGTGATATTTTTCCATGTTTATACAGACGTATGACCCACATGGACTGCATTAGTCTAAGAAAAATATTATTTGGGGTGAGGGGAAGGGATTGGACTGTATGAAGATTGAATTTGCAACAGTTACTAAAACTGTAAAATGCTTCTATTTCATGCATGATTTGTATCTTTTCCTTGCAATGAGTTGCTTTTTCAAAGCTCGACAGTTAGCTAACAGTGTAAAGTTCTCCAAAAAACACAAGGCATAACTTTTCTTAGGTTCCACGAAGATACTTTACTTTTCTTATTATACTGTAAAACTGTAACAAAGAAAACAAAAGACAAATAGAAATAAGATCAAACCAATACAGATACCTAAAGTAAACAACTTATAGCAACAGAAATGCTGAGTCATAGCTAATAGCTCATATGCTAACTATCAGTTTAGTCATTTGACATGAGAAAACTCCAATAACCCAAAGATATGCCAAGTACAATTACTTTTAAATTTTTTTAGTAATATGTACAGTACTTACAGACAAATAGTAGCCAAGGCAACAATGTAAAAAGAAAGAAATGCAGCAGGAGAAAACAGCACTGGCACTCTGCTTTGCAGCACACTTAAAGGGGGGGGGGTGAAATGATCATTTTCACTCAATCTCCTGTTAATCTTGAGTACCTATAGAGTAATATTGCATCCTTCATATCTCCAAAAAGTATTTTGTTTTATTATATTAACCTGTTAAGCTGCAACCCCACTTTTGAAAAATCCCCAGAAATGACATACCCAAACTGAAACAGATACAGTTCATGAACCATTTGTACTAAAAGCACAAGTATGATCTCATTTGAAAGCTGACACCTGGCAGTTTATTGTAAATGTAGAATTAATTATTGTCATAATGAAAAAAATTGTTATAAATAGCTTTAAAGTTTTGTAAAGTTATTAGAAATTTATTTTTATGAAACATCTTCATGAAAGTAAAATTGAAGTTGACCCTGTAGCAATCTAGAAATGCACTACAGCTAAAGCCACATGTCTAAACATTTTATGTTTAAAATCTGAAGATGATAAGTCTAAAACTCTGTATTTAGTTATTTTTTTTTCAAGATAGAAGCACCTAGAGCTAGCTAGCATGTTAGCTTAGCACACCATCAATACATGACAATTTATGAGATTAAAACCATGTTTGTGCTCCAAACTTACTTTAAAACGCAAGTGAAGTGTTTTAAATAATCTTCTGTGATCTAATTTGACATCAGATAAAAAAAATCAGACAGAAAATATACTATTTGATCATATTCTGCACAATGATGGTCTATAGATTAGCATTACATTATAAATATAATCTATTATTATGAAAATACCTGGCATGGCTTGAAAAACACAGGTAACTTAAATATCATTGCAATCATGTTTATTGTCTTCAAAATATCTGTATCTGCATGATACAGCGATCTCTTGTTAGCTTTGTGTGTATCAGTGACGTCCTGGAATGTCACATGATCATGGCTCTTCTTCATGTCCCATATATGGGTTATTATTGTGCATATAGCGCCCTCAGGCTATTGGTATGAATTGAAAACCCAGTAAATGAGAGTGCCAAATGCTCATAAAGATTACATCGACGCATTTGGGTATAAATTCAATAAATATTATTCCTGTCAATAGAAATCTGATGTAAACCTATGAGAATCTATCAATATTTCTCCAAATCTGCACAGTTTTGAGCTAAAGCCCTGAGGGAAGTTGTTTTGTGTATCGCTGCACAGCACAGAGCACAGAGTTTTTTTTATGAATGAAAGCGGATGACGCGCATAATTCATATTAAAGGTATCGACTCATTTTTTCATTTCATAACTCCTGACAGAAATTAAGAAATAACTGTCGCTATAAGTTTCTCAGAATACAATAGTGGTCAAATACTGAAACTTGAGTATTATATCTTTTTAATGATGTATAGTTTGTCAAGGTATAACATTAAATCTGATATTAAATTTGAACTAAATAATAAAAAAAAACGCTTCAGTGCGCGGGCGCACTGGCAACGGTTAACAGGTTAATAACAGAAAGATAGACTGTACCGAGTCTTTCCGGATAAAAACGAGCGGCTGGAGGCGGGCCCTGTGGGCGAAGCTTAGCTGTGCTAACGCGCCGAGCTAGTGACAACACACAGAGACATTTGTTCAGTTCAACAGTTTTACTCACCGTCCGGTTCCAACGCACGACCCAAATCTTTATCATTGCGACTGCTCGATCCTGTAACGGTGGCATCGCCCAATAAAGAAAAAAACTGAACAAAAAAAAAAAAAAAAAAAAAAAAAAATTTAAGGCGAGAATCGAACCCGGATATCCGGCGTGGTAACACGGAGTCCTAACCGCTAGACCACAGTGCCGATCTTTCTTTTAGCGGTCAGCAACAGTCCTACATTGACTCAGTCCCAAAACCTCGAGAAAAAAAAAACAATCATTAATGTTCGGGCGCCAGACAAGTATAGTATACACTTGCCACAAAGATTATCGTCCCGGATAGCTATACCAACCACCCGTTACATACAAAAAGAGAAAAAAAAACTAAATACATAAGAAATTTTATACAACTGTGTTTAATACGAATTAACAAGTTTTCTTTTCTCTTTATCAACACAGTGTACTTCAAAAATAACACAACAATAAACAAGAGAAAAAAGAAAAAATTCAACACTCTTTAAATCACGGTAGCAATGTATATTCAAATTCAAAAAATAGAGAGAGAGAAAAAGAAGAGGAAAAAAAAAACACGAGAAAAACTAGCACTCGTTAAATCTGCGCACTGAGTGCTGTGTGTGTGTGTGTGTGTGTGTGTGTGTGTGTGCGTGTAAACTCATTTCGTGTTTGGAAATATAGCAACACTGACCAAGTTGGCAGCACGGGTGGTCAAGAGTGACTCGGGAACATCGGCAGCGTCAGTCCGTCTTGCTCCTATCTTTGTCCCTGCTCCACCAAGCCACCGGTTATGGAGTACGATGCAAAACTCCAATCCGCTCTAAACTTGAGAAAGGCCAAAGGACACATCCGCTAGCCGAGAGGCTAATCAAACAGCACTACTTCCTCTCCACGATGCCCGAAAAACACCCACTTTTCTCACGAAATCCACCCGCAATGACTGCCTCCAACAGGAAAGCTAGCGCACACTCTTCCAGTTCAACATGACAGCCACTAAACCTCTTTAAAACATGCCCCATACTCATTTCCGTTGTTAATTCCTTCTCCTCCAATCCTGCCAGAGTATAGGTTTTTGGGAGGACGTGACAGAAAATGAAAGTACTTAAAGGGGCAGTACAGAAAAATATCTGTATTGCTACAATCCTAAGCATTAGACGATCTGCAAATCCGTCGATCTGGGCTTTGTTTATAAAACAATCATTGTCGAAATGCAGGGAACACAACTCTGTTTATGCTCAGGAAAACAAACTCCATCCACGGGTTCCTTAATGCTGGGTTCTTTGGGAATCTGTGCAGGGTTGTCTTGCCCTGGCAACCAAAACACACTTCTTTGGTGACACTGACTTCCCAAAAGCCGGACAGGGCGCTTTGATGGCGAACTGCTTTCACTCTCTTGCTCTTGGCCGCGATCTTACCGGAGAAGTGCCCTTAGGACCCATATAAGGAAATTCCGTTACATCTGATGTCACACATACCCATACTCGAAAAAAACTTTCCGAAACTTGTGACAAACCGGAAGGAGTATTTTTGGAACAAAAATACTCCTTCAAACGTACAACTTAGTTTTTGAAACTTTGTCCATGTTTAGCATGGGAATCCAACTCTTTTCCAGTGTAAAAAACTCAGTATGCATGAAATAGCATTTCATTTCACCCTTTAACAAATTTTTTATGGAATTTTACTAAACTAAAATTTACTAACCCCCTCCTTGAACTGCCACCTTAACCCCCTGGGGTCGGCTATCGCGCCGGCGCGATAGGCTCTTTTTTTCCGTATGAGTGCAAAAAAAAAAAAATAATAATAATCATTTTTATCTTATATGCTTGTGTTATACATCAATCGATCCTGTTTAGTGTGTATTTTTTTTGTGTATGCTCATAATAAAAACAAAGTGTTGTGCTTTTCGCCAAATAAAGAAAAATAAACATGATGCGAGTTCTGCCTACTCTCCGTCAGTGAAGTCAATTCTGAAACGCGTCCAAAAATGAACTGTAACTCAGCGAATACTCAGTCAAACAGGCATACAGACATACAGGCATGAAGCTTGAATTCTCTTCTTTTAACCCTTATATGACCTTAGTTTCCTGTTTACACTCAGTGCATTTGGGGTCTATATGACCCCAAAGATGCACAGAGCTTTTGTACAAGAAATATACATTTTAATAATACAAATTATATATCATTTTTTTCGTTTACTTCTCATCTATATTTTTATGCTGTGTTTTGGGGGATATGAAGTACTTTTTTACCTATTTACTGCAAAATTCCTCAACTACACCATTAGCATACGTATGAAATATAACATTTTTATGAAAAAAACACATTTATGATGATCAAATTTAAATATGAGTTGTTTCTGGATATTGATCTAGGTGTTAGATGCAGAATTCTGCCATCTGGTGGTTAGATGTTTTTTTGTAGATAATATAGTTTTAGCCACAAAGTGTAATTACCATATACTTCCAGCAGAGGCCCCATAGAGATCCATTCATTTTTCTGGATGTGACTTATTGCTCTTATAACAACTTTTTTGATGAATTATATATTTAAACATTTTAAAATACATTAAATCAGTATTGTGTCAAAGTTTAGAATTTTTTGTTGTTGTTTGAGGTCTTTTGAAGTGTCTTGTTATTGCAATAATGCTATATAAATTTGCAATAATGTCACATAAGTTGCCACTAAAAGAAACTACTTGATTGCAATTGCATATTATTTCAATAATAGAAATGTATAAAATGATTAACTTTAGAATAAGAAATAAATAAATAAAAAAAAAATAATACAAAAAAAAAGACAGTAAAAAAAAAAAAACAGCTATAGGCGGATAGGAATAGGAGTGAAAGTAAACACACTGTGTGTCTGTGTGTGTTTGTGTGCATGCACGTGCATGTGTGTGTGTGTAATCATGCTCATTCCACATTTTTTTTTCTCTAGTACCAGGCCTTCATTTATGTGTGAACATTTTTAGATTCATGCTGGAATTATTGATTTTATTTACCAATTTCAATAAAAATGCTCTCTTTTGCAGTCACACTTGTTTGTTTGTGTTTGTCTCTCTGTGTATGTGATCTGTGTGTAGTCATGTTCTTTCCACGCTGCATTTGTGCTCCCATACCATACCTTCATTTATGTGTGAAATTTTTTAGATTTATGCAGAAATTATTGATTTTATTTCCCAATTTCTATAAAAATGCTCTCTATTGCAGTCACACCTCTCTCTGTCTGTGTGTGTATTTGTGTCTGTGTGTGTGTGGGCGCATATGTGTGTGTGATAATGTTCATTCCACATTGCATTAGTGCTCTAGTACCAGGCCTTCATTTATGTGTGAGAATTTTCAGATTTATGCTGGAATTATTGATTTTATTTGTCAATTTCTATAAAAATGCTTTCTATTGGAGTCACACCTGTGTGTGTGTTTGTGTGCGCGAGCATGTGTGTGTGTGCAAGTGATCATGTTCGTTCCACATTGCATTTGTGCTCGAGTACCAGGACTTCATTGTGGTATTAAAATTTTCAGATTTATTCTGGATTTATAGATTTTTTTTGACAAATGAAAAATAAAAACCCATTTTTTCCCGATTTTCCCATTCATTTCAATGTGGGGTCATATTGACCCCAAAGGTCATGAGTGTGACTTTTTTTTTTACATGCCTTTAGAACAACCGAATCAAGCCCAGTTTTTTTGTGTGTGTATAGATAGGTAATGTAGGAAAAGTCACCAAATTTTATTCCACTGAGATGAAGGGAACCATTTTTTTTAATGAAAGAAAAGTCGCTTGGGGTCATATTGACCCCAAAGGACAAATGAGGGTTGGAAGTAATTTTTATAAAAAACAAATATTCACAGTTTATATAATATGTATGTAAAGAGAGAGATGTCAGTCGTTCTCATCTCAGCTAATTAAGTTTTAATGTGACTCCGCCTACGGAGACCGCGCTATTCAAACGCAAATGTGAGGCGATCCATACAAACCTGTGAAACGCCCACATCCGCTGGATAAGGCCGGTGAAACACTGGATGCATGGCGTAAGCGTCTCGGCTGCGTGGCGTGTCCGTTTTTATTTCGGCTCCCATGTTAACAGTTTAGAGTTTGCACACTGCCTGTGTGAGACACGCGTCTCAGGCGCGGCACGAGCCGCGTGGAAAACGCGTGTATTCTAGAAATAGAACCGACGCCTATTTTTCACGCGACACGCAAGCATCTTGGAAGCGTTTCCATGCAAAATTGAATAGGAAAATCTGTTTATTTGTCATTTTGACACGAATACATATTAATAAATGTCCTTTTGATGTTTAAAAGTGTCTAGGTTTTGACATAAATGCAAATATAAATGTAATTTTACAAAATATGATCGATTTTCAAATACTGCTGTATTGAATGAACAGCTTTTAGCAAACTCTATTGCTATACTGAGATGAGGAATATACTGTATGTGTTTTGTCAAAAATAAAGTCATCAACTAAATAATGAATCCTTTACTTTGAAATACGTATGATAAAATGTATACTTTAGTTTTGAAAGACGTTGACTAGTTTTGAAAAGATTATAAAGTATGTATGTGCATGCATATATATATGTGTGTGTGTATATATGAAGAGTTCAGATGCAAAAGCCTCTAAATGCCATCTGAAATTTTCTCCTAGAATGATCATTTTTATGAAGCTTGTATATTTAAGTTAGCTATAGGTGACACACCTGAATGAATGGCTCATTAAGTATGCAGGGACGTAGTCTCACCAGGTGTGAACTACTAAATATGCATGATGCTGTTGGAGCTTTTACGCCCCATCCGCATATTGGCTTTCCAAACTAAAAGTGTTTCACAAAACTAAAATCAATGTATCGTTTTATGTGAATGATTAGGCAGGATGATTTTCATATCATTTTGAAGAAAAAACACTAGGCGATGACATCCATTAGTCAAAAGTCTTATTGCCACATATTTAGTATGTGTTTTGTGGCCTTATTTCAGAAACTTTAATTTTTAGTTTTTTCGATAACCACGCATAAACATTATTCTCTCAAAAATGAAAACATGTACATACATGTGGCTCACATATTATGGAAGTCCTGTTTGTGCTATATAGGGTGAATTTACACCTTTGCCATTAATATGTTTATAAGCAACTGAAAAAAGCACAAATGTCAGGGCATGTCAGAACATCTCAAGGACCCCAAAAACACCCCAGACCCCAGAGGGTTAACGTGGTGGAGGGGTTTGAGTACCCGAATGACCCTAGGAGCTATGTTGTCCGGGGCTATATGCCCCTGGTAGGGTCTCCCAAGGCAAACAGGTCCTAGGCAACGGGTCAGACTAAGAGTGGTTCAAAAACCCTTTATGAGAAATAGTAAATCGAGGACCGTGACATCGCCCGGTATGGCGCAGCCGAGGCCCCACCCTGGAGCCAGGCTCGGGGTTGGGGCTCGTAATCGAGTGCCTGGTGGCCGGGCCTCCCCCCACGGGGTCCGGCCGGGCTCAGCCCGAAGGAGTGATGTGGGGCCGCCTTCCCGTGGGCTCAACACCTACAGGAGGGACCGTAAGGGGCCGGTGCTGAGAGGATCAGGCAGCAGTCGAAGGCAGAGGCCTCGACAACCCGATCCCTGGACACGGAAACTAGCTCTAGGGATGTGGAACGTCACCTCGCTGGCAGGGAAGGAGCCTGAGATTGTGCGTGAGGTTGAGAGGTTCCAACTAGAGATAGTTGGGATCACTTCTACGCACAGCTTGGGCTCTGGAACCACACTCCTTGAGAGAGGATGGACTCTTCACCACTCTGGAGTTGCCCATGGTGAGGGGCGGCGGGCCGGTGTGGTTTTGCTTATAGCCCCCCAGTAGCCTTAGATAAAAGGAGTGCATTGTCTACGATACACAGGCTGATTTCCTCCATCTCCACTTCCTCTCTCACATTTATTAGACAACCGTGGGAGTCGGATCTATGCCTCACATTTGATGATGAGACTTGGAACCAGATCCTGTCCCGTGTTCATACCTCTTCTATTTGGGCTCGTCACAGTCTTATCCAATTAATTTATTCATTGAATTAACTGGACAAAAGTGAGGTTGGCAAAAATTAAGCCTGATGTTGATCCTCTCTGTCATTGTTGCCATCAGGCCCCTGCTGATTTATTACATATGGTTTGGTTATGTCCATCGTTAACTTCTTTTTGACTATCAATCTTTAATTGGTTTTCTTCAGTGACAAAGAGACAGATTGAGCCTTGCCCTTTGGTTGCACGTTTTGGACTTTCTTCAAATGTCACTGGCTTGTCTGGAAATGATGCAAAGGCTTTTGCCTTTTTAACATTATTAGCTAGACGGTGCATTCTTCTGCTCTGGAAACACAATCTCCCTTCATCTTCTGATGACTGGTTGAGAGATGTTATGAGCTTCATATATTTCTCACTATTCTCCTGTATATGTATCCTGGTATTATCGTAAAAGTTCAATAAACAGATTTAAAGATAATTAAGGGAAATTAAGAATTTATTAGAATTCATTGTAAATGAATGCATTTGAAATACTTGAAATATTTGAAATATGCACACATTCACAGTTTTTTGTATGACTGTTAATGTTTCTTGTCTAAATGTAAATGATATGGAAGCTTTAGCTAAGTTCTGCCAGGAAGACTCACTACGTCACTTATTACTTTCATCTCTATCCAATCACGTCTTTATACCTTCTGTATAAAAGATAGGTACTTATGTTTGAGTTCGCAGATGCCGACGCGACAACAACCTCCATCCTCCCCACCACCACCAGGATGGTCCTGTCCATACCTTCTAGGGGGGTCGGCTGCGCCCCTGCCTTCATCTTCAGGCAGGAGATGCAGATCCGCTACCCTCGGATTACGAGCTACGGACGGGGCCTACGCCAAAGAATTTTACAATGCTTGCCGGGCTGCCAATAAATATAAGCTTTGTTACATCACTTTATCTTCCGAGTCTTTCTGGTAGAAATATTTTCAATTCAAAACAAAGTAATTTTGAAAAAAAAAAAAAGTAATTTATTCTTTTGGGAATTTATTTTGGGAAACGCAGCCAAGATCAGTGTGTGATAGTAATGTCTGATTGCCAAACTAATGTGATGTGGACTGTTGCTGTATGTCTTTGTAGATTGTCTGGCTGTATGGTGACAGAGGAAGGCTGTGGTTATGTGTCTTCAGCTCTGAGTTCAAACCCCTCACACCTGAGAGAGCTGGATTTGAGCTACAATCACCCAGGAGATTCAGGAGTCAAGCTGCTTATTGATAAACTAGAGGATTCAAACTGCACACTGGATAAACTCAAGTATGTAGAGCATGACGAGTTGATTAAACAACTCCAAAAACAGCATTTCAATCTTCACTTATTACTCACATTAGAACATTTACAAACATTCTTATTGAGAATTTACAGAGGTTTAGCTCTAGTTATGCTATGGGGCTGTTGAATGCTTCATTCTGATTGGCTGACGAACATTATAAGGTGTGCAAAAATGTACAGTAAACACACAGGTAAAGTAGTTCTAGGCAGGTCTTGACTGCATTACAGTTCCATATCACTTTTCAAAATGATCGCAGTTTTTTCAGAGGTCCTGACAGCCTACAACAGCAAAAGAACAAACCCACAAAGACAAAGAAAATATAACAAACAACAGGATATTAATCACAAACCATTTCCATGATTTTCCTACAAAATACTTTTTTATTCACTTTATCCCGCAAATAAAACCCACACACAAAAACCCACACACAGAGTAGAGACACACACACTCATACAATTGCACAGAATTTTGTTGTCAGCGCTGCCCTGCTATTTCATCAGTAAAATAGTTTTGCAACTTATGTAGTATGTCTGAAAGGGGGCATGTGTTAGGTGAGGTCCAGTGGGGTGACGCATGTGCACAAACCCAACTTTTCTTATTTATATTAATTGCCATTTTGTGCAGATACAACATCTTGAATATATAAAAATTAAATGAACCACAGCTACACCCCAAGTACAACCACACTACACACACAGTACTTATAACAATAACAATAAAAATACTATAATTTAATAGTTAAACAATACAATAAAAGTTATATAAGTGTAATAGTTAAACAATACAATAAGTGTACAAAATAATAAAAAACAATGCAATATAAAGAAAAGGATTAAAAACATATATATAGTTTATCCTCATCTGTGTTGTCAAGTGCGAGATCAATGGTATCAATATAATTTAACAAAGGTTTCCATATTTTATGAAAGGTTTTAAAAGACCCTTTCAAAGAATTTTTTTCCAGCTTTAAACACATCATTTCTTTTATCCATCTATCATATGAAGAAGGGCATGCATGTTTCCACTTAAAGAGAATGAGCCTCCTGGCCAATAGTGTAGTGAAATAGTGTAGTCTGGCATTGGTTTAGTGTATTCTATGAAAAATCTTGCTTTGCATCAAACTGTGCTGGGCACATTTTATAATCCCACTCTATTTCAAGTATAGTGACCCCCAGCTCTTGTTCCCAAGTAAATTCAAGTGAAATAGAGAGGTGAAGATTTAATTTTATAAACATCAATTAAAGAATTTAAAAAAATTATAAAGATATCTGTGTGTTTTCAGTGATGAATATGCCTAGATATCTGAATCCTTGCTGAGCCAGTCAATTTTATTCAAAAATCTTGAGGATTGGCTGTAATGATGAAAATGGTTTAATTATATTCATACCATGGTCTGGGTGAATACTCGATTCTGATTGGCTGCAGGGTGTCCATTAAAAAGTGATAGAGGACACTTAGAAATAAACCGTCAGGCGTAACCAGGGAAACCAAGTGTAAAAACTTTAGATTTCGATTGTAAAACTAATTAAAATATAAACTAATGTTTTAAAAATGTGTTATTTGGCAAGTGACCATGGTATAAGCGGGTTAATGCCCTTCGAGGTGTCCATTGTCAGGTATTTTAATGGCCTCCGCTGTGCGTCAGACGGTTCATGCATCGCCGTCGTCCATTAATACCTGACAATGGACACCTCGTCAGCATTAACACTTACATAAAAGAAGGTAGTTTGCATAAAGGGACAGTTCATAAGAGGTTCCAAACTGGGTAATGTCCTCAAACTTTTCTTCACTTTGCAACCAAATGGCCAGTGGCTCAATAGCAAAGGCAAATAATAGAGGCGAAAGGGGGAAACCTTGGCGTGTGCCTTGATGAAGTGGAAAGGCTTTAGAAAGTGTTGCATTGGTTTGCAAAGATGCTACAGGGGAGGAGTATAGTAATCGAATCTGTGATATAAAATTGGAGCTGAAACCAAATTTATTTAACCTGTTAACCGTTGCCAGAGCGCGGGCGCACTGAAGCGTTTTTTTTTTATAAATAGTTCAAAGTTACTATCAGATTTAATGTTATACCTTGACAAACTATACATAATTACAAAGATATAAGACTCAAGTTTCAGAATTTGACCACTATTGTATTCTGAGAAACTTATAGCGACAGTTATTTCTTAATTTGTGTCAGGAGTTATGAAATGAAAAAATGAGTCGATACCTTTGATATGAATTATGCGCGTCAGCCGCTTTCATTCATAAAAAAACTCCTGTGCCGTCGTCATGACAGCGATACACAAAACAACGTCCTTCCGGGCTTTTAGCTAAAAAATGTGCAGATTTGGAGAAATATTGATATATTCTCATAGGTTTACATCAGATTTCTATAGACAGGAATAATATTTATTGAATTTATACCCAAATGCGTCGATGTAATCATTATGAGCGTTTGTATACTCTGTTAATGTGTTTTCAATTCATACCAATAGCCTGAGGGCGCCCTCGCCGCCCTGTGCACAGTATTAGAACATGAAGAAGTGCCATAATCATGTGACAATCCAGGAAGCCTCGAACACACACACAGCTAACAAGAGATCGCGCTGTAACTATGGCTGTAACATGGAGATACAGTCGTTTTGAAGACAATAAACATGTTTGCTATGATATTTGAGTTACCTGTGTTTTTCAATCCATGCCAGGTATTTCCAGGTATTTCCTTAATAATAATATATTATATTTATAATGTAATGCTAATCTATATAGACTATCATTGTGCAGAACAGTATACAATAGTATATATTAGTCTGATTTTTTTATCTGAAGCCAAATTAGATCACAGAAAATTATTTAAAATACTCGATTTGCTTTATAAAGTAAGTTTATAAGCACAAACATGGTTTTAATCTCATAAATTGTCGTGTATTGATGGTGTGCTAAGCTAACATGCTAGCTAGCCCTAGGTGCACCTGCCACCTAGAAGTTATATTTTTATTATTTTTTGAATGCTTACTGAAATGTTTCTTTATTCAAGAAATGCATTTAAAACAGTTTAGAATGTAAGGGTGAACTTTGAGAAAAGAAATTATAGTGACTGAAACCATATGAATAGCATGTGAATAGCCAGTCGTTAGTAACTATAATGCAGACAAAAGAAATGCATATTTACAGCCATAACCAGGCTGGAGAAGTGTGAATGTGTGCAGGGGGAGACTGAGACTGAATGGGGATCGTTTGCACCACAAAACAATAAAGACAATATACTGCATAGATGGTAAGAAGATGACAATAAATATCAGTAGCATTTTAGCATCAAATCAAAATAAAGTCACATGACATGGTCTTGAAAAACATTTCACTAAATACAGAGTTTTGGACTTATTATCTTAAGATTTTAAACATAAAATGTTTAGACATGTGGCATTAGCTGTAGTGCATTTCTAGATTGCTCCAGGGCCAACTTCAATTTTATTTTCATGAGGATGTTTCATAAAAAATAATTTCTAATAACTTTACAAAACTTTGAAGCTATTTATAACAATATTTGTCATTATGACAATCACTAATTCTACATTACAATAAACTGCCATGTGTCAGCTTTCAAATGAGATCATACTTGTGCTTTTAGTACAAAGGGTTCATGAACTGTATCTGTTTCAGTTTGGGTATGTCATTTCTTGGGATTTTTCAAAAGTGGGGTTGCAGCTTAACAGGTTAAACTAAAAAAATAAATACTATCACTCTACCCAGTCGAATGCCTTCTCAGCATTAAGAATGGTATTAAAAAGTATTCTGGTAAGTGTCTCCCAGTCATGAAACCATGCAACGCTTGCTGAAGGCGAAGGGCAAGAACCTTAGATAGAATTTTAAAGAATATAAAGGAAAATATTCTGAATGTTCTGATCCAATCTGACTTCTGACCTGTAATGCTGCCTGAATCATAATCATACACTGTTCGTTCATTGCCCAGAGGAGAACTGAGTGACTGAGCCTGGGTTCTCCCAAGATTTTTTTTTCTCCATTCTGTCACTGATGGAGTTTTGGTTCCTTACCACTGTTGCATTGGCTTTTGCTTAGTTGGGGACATTTAATATTCAACAATATTATTGATCTGCCTTAGACGTGCAAAACCAATAATGGTACAACTGATTGGTGCATACCAAATCTCTCAGTTAATCGCTGGACGATGACCATTTTGAAATATCATGCAATTTTTTTGGGCCATTCCAAAATTTTTAGTTACACTCTGAGGAATAAGGATCAGAATAGGATAAAATAATCAAATTAATTTCCTCCGGGTCGGAAACAGTCACTGTTAAAATGTTTAATTTTAGGGATCAGTCTAGATGCACAGACAGTTCGAGATTGAAAAAGCAAGTGATTTGCCAGCTTTTTCACCCAAAAAACTAAACAAATGCTGCCTAAGAAGCAACAATTGCTTTTCAACTTTGTGAGTTATAAGTAAGCTATACTTTGAATTAAATTGGAGACGGTTTTTTTTTATATAAATTGTGGGTGAAGGGGTCAGAGAATATTGGAGGTGCAGTTTAGAAAGTTGGTCAGATATTTCTGCCATCCTGACATTTTCAGATCTCCTCAACTGACACACGTGCAATTATTAGTCCATGGATATAAGCTTTGAATGCCTCCCACAGTGTGATGCTGCTAATAGAAATATTGTAATTTATTTCAAAATATATATTTAATGAGATGTGAGGAAATATTTGAAGTTGTTATCAGAAAGTAATGTGAACTAAATCTCCATTGTTTAGAATAAGTTCTGGTTTGTGTAAACCTTAAATCCAAAGAGGTGGGGCATGATCAGAGATGATGGTGCGTTCAAGTCCTCCTGGGAAGTTCGTGTTTACGACGGCACTGCGTTCAAGTCACTTTCCTCGGAGTAAGATGGCAGTGTACTTTCTCTTAATTAATTACACAAAAATACAGCAAGGTTCTTAAACTCTATTTCTAGGTTTTTTATGTTTTTAATTAATTTATGAAGCCACTAAAAAACTTTATCGTTACATATTACATTATGTTATAATGCCATCATATTCTGTGCAGGCAATTAGCTTACTTCGCTCTAAATAGAAAAGCCTGACAATATCATTGCTAAATACCTTTAAGTATTGTTGTATTTGCCATGTTTCTCACTGACACATCCACAACTCGCAAATATCAGAGCTTAAAGAAAATCCCAAGCTTCCCACTTGTATTTACGATATTGTGGTGGCATTCATGTGCGTTCAACTCGTAAATATGATATTTACGAGATGTCTTGAATGCACCATGTCTATACTATGATAGTTGCAGGAATTGACAGTGTATCATTCTATCATCCAAAAGAAAAAAAAATCAATCCACGAGTATGAAAGCTGAACATGCGAAAAGTAAGAAGACTGTAGTTGGAAACCTTGACCTTGATAGGCCAATCTGTTTAGTTTAGGTCTCTAGAAGTCTGGCAGTTGGACAACCTGGTGTGTTTTGAAGACGACCTGTCAAATATTGTATTTTGAACCAAATTAAAATCTCCTCCTATAACTATGTGATGACTATCAAGATTCGAGAGTATAGCTAAAAAACTCACATTTTTTTTCCCAATTGGGGCCACATATGCATGCTAAAACATCTGGGACTGTTTGTAAATTTTCGGCCGCAATAACATAATGACCATTTGGATCTGAGATCACTGATTCAGGTTCAAAAGCAATGTTCTTATGTAGAAGAATTGCTGTCCCTCTTGCCTTCACAGCAATTTGTAGTGAAAACAGTTACCAACCCATAATATGAGAAGCATCCGAGGTGAGAAGATGAGTTTCTTAATCTAAGTCTCCTCTTGAGGGACTGTAAATGTGAAAGAACTTTTTGGTCTTAACGATATTATTCAAACCCTTTACATTCCAAGAGATAAAATTAATATTTGTATTTAATCTTGTTGTGCTACCAGCCATTTCATGTATAACTATTGCAGTACCCTGATCCATGAAATGTCCTGAACAAATAAAAAAAAAGAGATAAATAAAGAAGAGGGAAAAAAACAAGATCCATAATAAGACCAACACCAGTTAGCTGGCCCTTATACCCACCCTTGCTCTCCCTTTAAACTAACCACCAAGAACTTGCATATTTCCCGGACGAGCCCCCATTTGTCACAAGCCGGCTCATGGCCTGTGGCAAAAATGAGGGGACACAACAACAAGTATAGGCCAAAAAAGATTGTCTTTATTGTAAATCCAAACTATTAACTTTAAAGGAGAACTCGGCAACTCTAGCGAACTCTAGTCACTTCTTCGCTGATTTTCCCTTTTGTTGTGCATGTTTTCCCCACGAGCTCCCCCTACAGCTGTGGGGGGGCGTATATTTCACAACACAGTCGTAAAAAACTCACTTGCGGCGGCCTCCTCCCCCTCTCTACCGCTGCTCATGTGCGTTTGTTGTGATCGGAGCAAGCCAACTGTATCGTGTGGAGCTATGTCGACCGAGGTGGGTAATCTGGTAATACATCATACATGCGTGTGTGTTTATGTTGAATTGCCGTAAAGCAATTCGTGTTTCGCGCTCGCTCTCGTTCTCGTTCTCGCCTCTCACGAGACTTCCAATTTCTATCTTACCGGGACGGTAGTACAGAAGTTGCAAGGTTGGTTTTCCGCCTGGGAACGCTGGGGGGAGCTGGAAAAGTCACCAATATCACCAGAACAGGTTGTTTAACCATCCAAATGATTTCTAGACAGTTTTATTAAGTTAAAAAAGTTGCCAAGTTCTCCTTTAAACAAAGAAAAGGAAATGAGGTGTGGGAATGTCATAATGTAAGGTGTATGTAAAATGCATGGATGCGTGAATCTGTGTGTGTACGTGACTGAGTAAAAAACTAAGTCATAACTACAAAGGAACAAACAAACCAGGATCATACCTGGAGGAGCAGCGAGAGAGAGAGTGGTTAGTGAAGCATTTTAAATACCCTGAGCCCAGGTGGCTCCAATCACTAACGACCCTCCTCTGCCTGCAGGAGGAAACAACCCCTCCAAGGCAGAGGAGGGGCCGTGACACTGGATACTTTGTCTTCCTATTGAGCCCTTATTTAAACCACAAACCTTATTTTTCCCCAACAACACTTTATAACCCCCAACCAAGAGAATCAGAATGAGAATTAGAACTGTATATATAACATTTTTAATTCCGCATGTGCAGTGTGCTTAGTTGCACGCAGCGCAATGTCGGTAGCTCTGTGGAGCTTCTTGATCGCTTCCGGCGTAAAGCCCCCATACTCGTCCATTTCCTTAAGGACGTCCGCTTGGCAGGCCTGAAGTATCGCCATGGTAGGAAGCGCCATACCTGCCTGGCCAGCCGTCGTGTAGGATTTGCCAATGAGGGCGGAAGTGGTCTTGCAGGGCTTCGAAGGAAGAAGAGGGCGGGACTTCCAGGAAGGAAAGGAAGAGGCGAAAGGTGGATGGCCAACGTGTCCTCAACCACTGGAATGCACGTGTAGCTCTGCTCCACAGAACCAACCAGGTTGGTGAATTCAGCAGCTGCAACGTTAGTCAGCCGAGCGGAGAAAGGTTGCTTCAAGGGCCTAGAAATCTCACAGTGAAGATTGCTGAAAAGGGGCAGCTTTCTTCTAAAGAGCCACGAAGTGGATTGACCACTCAGAAAACGCTCATCAAGCTTGGAGGACTGAGAATCGCGAGGCTCATCCGGCCACTCAATGTTAAGTTTCTCAGTAGCATGTGCTAAAACATCCATGAGCTCAGTGTAGGCCGCAGAAGGCTGCGCTTCCTGACCGCTGGGCGGGAGAGTGTCGGCTGCGAACCTGACATCCTCAGAATCAGACGCTGCGGTGAATAAAACATCCTTAAATCCAAAGGAAACGACATCGCGTACCTCTGGACTGGGGCATAAATAGTCATGGAGAATCGGACTCCACTGGAGAATCAGCGCTCAACCGGACGAGAGATAGCGAGAGAGGGAATAACAGGCCAGCTCACTTTCTAACGCCTCAAGCTCAACGTCTGATCCCAAGGCCTCGGCTTCATGAAGGGCCTCGGCCACATCATTAGCAGCAGCACGGCGGGGGAGAGCGGACGGATCTTTATCAAAACAAGCAAGACTAGCACGGAAAGTTTGAGCCTAAAATTCTCACAGGACTTGTAGCTAGATGTGCCAAAAATAGCCTCGTGAGCATGTGATAAGCCAAGACATTTCACACACTTACCATGCAGGTCGTCGCTTGCAATGAAGCGAGAGCACGGAGACTGGCAACAACACAAATCCATAATGTTTCACTGAAAGGAGAACAGAGTTTCACAGAATGCTGTCGCTGAAGCACGAAGACGAAATTCTGATTTAGAATGATGCGAACTAGCACTGGCCAGAAGAATCGCTTCTTCTGAAGAAGAAAATCTGAGGAGCATATGGCGCGTTCACTGTATAAGATTGAGTGACGTAGCGCCGCTGAGGAGGCGCCCGCGCCATCAGCCAATGAATTGGTGTGATTCTATTCGGGTTCAGACAATCAGCACCACCCTATGGGCATTCCCATTGCGCCATCGCTACGCAGCGTCGAGTGAACCTATGAAAGAGAACTGCTGGGGCATAGACAGAAACAAAAGCTTTTTTTTGTTTTTTGTTTTATCACTTGACGCAGCAATGACTTTATAATATTTGTTTTGTATACAAGCAACATCGGTTGTTTTTAAATGAGGTTCTTGAACTAAAGCCATATCTACAGAGTGTCTGCGCAAACGATGCAGAAACTTTCTCTTTATGGGGCTATTTAAACCTCTGATGATGACTGATATAATTGAATATCAATTATCAAAGAGATTGTAAGCTTTAACCATATTAAAGGTATAAAAAGTAAAAAAATACTAACACAAAAGAAGAAAAACGTGGTAGGACGAAAACGTGTTTATTTACTATTACAGATTTTCTGAATTGCTTAAACAATAAACCCCATTCTCTGAACCAAATTCTTAATAGTCTAAACCAGTTTGTCAAATAAATCACTCTTTCTATAAAACATTAAACAAGTTCAGGGAGTTAAAACACAGTTTGCAAATCTGCACTCTTTTTGCAAAACTCTAAACACATTCTCACTCACTAAAACACATTTTGCACTGTGATACACATAGTGTTTCAAAACGCTAAACACAGGCAGGCGAAAGTTAAACACAACTACAACACATTTGTCATCGTAACACACAACGGCGCAAAATTGTTCACACTTATTTCTAATGATGTGACTAAACCAACTGTACAAAATACAAGTCAGTTCAGAGCCAAAACTGACTCAAAATGTTGATACCAACAATGGATGAAAACAATATAAGAGGCAGAGGAGGAAGAGTGTGTACTTAGGTAAAGTTGGTTTTATATTCGCACATTCGCGGACTTCCGCGTTCAATAACTCGTGAACTAAACGTTGTTGCTGCACAAAACACCTATCACATATAACTACAGATAAAACACCAGAAGCTACAACATATTTTTCCTCAAAACGATCTTTCCTTTGCACTGGACAAAATACATTGATCTCTATGCGCAGGCTGCTAAGAAGGGACCATCTGCAAAGTGCAAACCCAAAGGAAAGCTCGTTTTGAGGAACATTTAAATATTAAAACAATGTTATTTGTGTAGTAACAATATTCAACTCACGAGATATTGAACGCGGAACTCCGCAAATATAAAACCAACTTTACCCAAGTTGCAGACTTGATCATGTAGGACCTTCAGGACCACATACGTGGACAGCACCATGAACATAGTCAAGAAAAAAAAGAAGAAGTTGCAAACCAGGGTAAAAATAGTTTCAGGTTTGATATTTGCTGCGTATTCAGCTAGACTGATTTAGTGTACTTTTGTGTAGGCTACTGTACATACAGTATGCAAAAATGTTTTATGTAAAAGTTACAGTAATTCACCAAAGGGATTTTTTCATGTTCCAAAGGTTGTAGTATGTTCCTAGTGACCAGACTGACTTACTACAGTTGGAATTTTGAAAATACCTCCCTTACTGTACGTTCAGTATGCAAATATTAATTTAAAAAAATTACAGTAATTCACCTAAAGTATTTTTTCATGTTCCAAAGGCTGTAGTGCTTTCCTAGTGACCACACTGACTTACTACCCATGAAATTTTGACAATACCTCCTTTACTGTACGTACAATAAACAAATAAGTTTAAGAAAAAATTACAGTAATTCACCTAAAGTATTTTTTCCTGTTCCAAAGGCTGTAGTGCTTTCCTAGTGACCAGACTAACTTACTACAGGTGAAATTTTGACAATACCTTCTTTACTGTACGTACAATAAACAAATAAGTTTAAGAAAAAAATTACAGTAATTCACCTAAAGTATTTTTTCATGTTCCAAAGGCTGTAGTGCTTTCCTAGTGACCACACTGACTTACTACACATGAAAGTTTGACAATACCTCCCTTACTGTACATTCAGTATACAAATATTAATTAAAAAATACTGTAATTCACCTAAAGTATTTTTTCCTGTTCCAAAGGCTGTAGTGCTTTCCTAGTGACCACACTGACTTACTACAGGTGGAATTTTGACAATTCCTCCCTTACTGTACAATTATCAAATATATTTATGTAATAAACATATCATTGCATTTGTTTATTACATGTTTAAGTAATAAACTGTAATTCACCTATAGTGTTTTTTATATATTCCAAAAGTTGTAGTACTTTCATAGTGATCCGACTGACTTAAATACATGTTAAATATTGCCAATACCTACCTTATTGTAAGTATAGTACAAACATATTATTATTAAAAAAATACTGTAATTTCTCCTTTTTTCATGTTCCAATGGTTATAGTATGTTCCTAGTGATATCTCTACTCAATTAACTTTGATAAATGTATTAGGTAAAAGTATGTATTAGAACTGCTGTTCCTTGTACAGCACAATTCTTTCATTGATTAAAAAAATGCAGATATTTTAGGTTAATCATATTTTCAACGTTTTAAATAAGCAACACCCTTATTGTAATGATTCATGTTAAGTTTTTGTTATAAAGTCCTGAAGAAGTGGATTCTGGAACACACTGCTGCTTCAATGTATATCTAATGAGTGATTATAATCAAGGTATTAATCAATAGTTTTCCTTCTAAATATCAAATGAGTTGAATGACTTTTATGAGATTTTACTTTATAGAAATTACCAGTGTGATTATCGAAAATGTTATTTCATGTATCCTTTAAATGTCTGTATTTAATATCTGAGGTGTAACGTAAGGGTCTGGCCCATGCCAAGAATGCAGTAACAGTGCTTGCTCATTTAGCCTGGCTTGATGAAAATATGGATTTCTTTAACAGGTGTCACTACATCCATCTGCTTTTCTAGGCTACCCTGATAGCAATGGTCTCAGGAGTCATTGAAACCTATAGTTGAGAGACCATTTCTTAGTTAAAGTCTTTACTTTACAGTTATCTGTAAAGTAGAAAGAACATGTTATCTTAATGTTTTGAGAAGACTCTCCTCCTCACCAAATCCAATCTTGAAGAAACTGTGTCTGTGTGTGTTAGTATTCTTGGTTACAGGTTAAGGAACAAGTGGAAATATAGCTGCAAGCAGCGATACGGGGCCAAGCCCCTGAAGCAGCAGCAAGAGCAGGAAGAGTAAAAACAGCCGAAATTGAAGAAAAAAGAGCTGGTTTAGAAGTATAGGTGAAAATGAACTCAAAATTAACAGAAGTTCAGATGAAAATGAACATAGAATGAACAAGACATACATTAATCCTAGAGGAAGAGAGATTATGTTGAATAATAAAGGAATCGACATGACACACAATTTTTTTTAAATCATCCCACGTGGGGCTCGAACCCATTATCTCTGGGTCAGATACCTGTCACTCATATCATTGCGCCACTGGGAAGTTGTATTTTTGGCAAGATGAAGAAGATCCAATAGTTCAAGTGAGAAGCAATTCAAAATGAATATTTTTTGTATAAAGTTGCTGCATGTTGTATTTATCGAGTTTGTTCACATATAGACACCATGTCTGGAACAGAAGGAACTTTTCCACCACTTAAGGCCACAATAGCTCTTGTGGTCTGGGAATGTGCCACACAGGATTCAAACCCACAACTGGAATGGTTCAGGGCTCGTGGCACATAGTTTAGCAGCTTGCGCCACTCAGTTGACGCTGTCTTACCAAGCTGCCGAGGAGAGGCTTTAGTGTAAGAATGAGTACACAAAGGCATGTTAACCAGATTAGTTAAGTTAGCAAGCTAAGTTAGCTTAATGCTAATGTAGTCTATGGTTAGCCTGGTAGCTGAAGAGCCACATTAGAAAGAATGGCATCTGGTTAGCATGCTAACCAATTAGCATGCTAAGCTAACTACCATAAGGCAACAAATACAGGTCAAATTTGGAGAACAATCTATTGGGAACGGAACAAAAATAAAAAATCTGTTCAGTCACTTCTGTGTGGCTCGGTCCAAAGATCATCTGAGGCAATTTTCACTACTGTAATGGGCAGAGTGTTATTGTAAGATATTGATTGTGATCACCATAATGAGTGGAATCAGGTGTACTAAGATTCATTTTACATCTATTTACATTCACATCGAGATCAAAGAGTTCAAAAGCTATAATCCTTTTAATGTTGAATTTTTGAATTTTTGGCACTATAGAGTTGGTCCTAGAGACGCAAAAATTGGTCCAATTACTATTCATTACAATCACTACAAGTGTGGAAGGTCACGACGTGCCTAAATTCAGGGTCCGAAAGTCAGCCGCATAATTGATGGAGATATGCTTCAGTCTATCTATGTGTAGAAAATGTGTGATTATTTATTAGCCAATCAGAATCATTCAACCTGAAGCAATGACAAAGCTTAGAACTTGGTGAAGGGTATAATTGCTGTGATTTTTGTAAATGTAAGGGGAAGCGGCCTACTTTTGATCACTGGAGTAATCACTCGTTGTGATTCTTGAAGCTGACTTCTGTCTGATGAAACTGCAAACTATCTTCAGTAAAATTCCCTTTAATTTATTATAATTATGACTCTTGTCTTAAATTGACTGCACTTCTAACGCCTGGTCTTAATAAATCTTATCTGGTCCTTGGGTCTTTAACTGTAAGTCCCAAAATACAGATATACAGTGGTAATTCATATTGAAACAAGGACAATAAAGCAGAAGTTTCAGCAGATATTCTTTAATGATGTTCCACTGTTTAAGGTACATAGTGAGCACAACCATTGGGCATCTTTTCCAGGTGATAGTCCAATGCAGCATGTACTGGGTACCATCTTTGGCACTGTTCACATTGGTAAACATGACAAGGATTAATTATGTAACAAACCACTAACAGTTATAGTTATGTGTGTTAACCAATTACATAATGCAATGAATAAATATTAAATAACATGTTCAATTGCTTAAATATTTTTGTTTACCCAAAGTAGTCCTGACTGAAAACATTTAAAGTAGTATTCAAACACACATTTGTTTTACTTAAACTTTTACGTCACTTCACTAAAAGAAAATAAAGTAAAGTAAAAAGTACTTGACAAAACAATCAGTTAAAGGGTTTATGATAACATAAGAACAATTTAAACCAAGAGAGGATCAACAACAGCAAAACTTATGTATAATCCCAGTGGTATTCCAAGAACAATTAGAAAGATAATAGAAATAAAACAGTGCACTGTACAGTATCTTGAATTCCTCCATGATCTTGCTGTTCATTATCTGTCAGATTTGCTGCACCAATGCGGTTGGTTCAGTCACTACTGTTAATAATAATGTAGCCCCTATTAATGTACTACAACCTTAAACAAACAAAACCCCTTTTAGTGAATTACAGTATTATATTATTATGTAAAACAGTATTATTAGGTATTGTAAAAATTTCACCTGGAGTAAGTCAGTGTGGTCACTAGGAAAGCACTACAATCTTTGGAATATATATAAAAAAACACTATAGGTGAATTACAGTTTATTACATAAAAATATGTAATAAACACATGTAATAATATGTTTATTACATAAAAATATTTGATAATTGTACAGTAAGGGTCATTTTGTCAAATCTTCACCTGTAGCAAGTCAGTTTGGTCACTAGAAAAGTACTACAGCCTTGGAACACGGAAAAATACTTTAGGTGAATTATTGTAATTAATTCATAAACATATTTGATTATTGTACGTACAGTAAAGGAGATATTGTCAAAATTTCACCTGTAGTAAGTCAGTCTGATCCGTATGAAAACACTACAGCCTTTGGAACACAAAAAAATACTTTGGTTGAATTACAGTATTTTTTTCAAAAACATATTTGTCAAAAGTACGTACAGTAAGGGACTTTTTGTCAAAATTTCACCTGTAGTAAGTCAGTCTGGTCCGTAGGAAAACACTACAGCCTTTGGAACACAAAAAAATAGTTACGGTCATTTACAGTTCATTTTTCATAAACATATTTGACAATGGCACGTACAGTATGCGAGTTATTGTGGAAATTTCACCTGTAATATTTCAGTCAGGTCACTAGGAAAGCACTACACCCTTTGGAACACGAAAAAATACTTTAGGTGAATTACAGTAATTTTTTCATGAACATAATTGACAATAGTACGTACAGTATGCAAGTTATTGTCGAAATTCCACCTGTAGCAAGTCAGTCCGGTCTCTAGGAAAGTACTACACCCTTTGGAACGCGGAAAAATAGTTACGGTCAATTACAGTAAATTTTTCATAAACCTATTTGATAATAGTATATACAGTAAGGGAGTTATTGTCAAAATTTCACCTGTAGTACTTCAGTCAGGTCACTAGGAAAGCACTACACCCTTTGGAACACGAAAAAATACTTTAGGTGAATTACAGTAATTTTTTCATAAACATAATTGACAATAGTATGTACAGTAAGGGAGATACTGTCAAAATTTCACCTGGAATACTTCAGTCAGGTCACTAGGAAAGTACTACACCCTTTGAAACATGAAAAGAATACTTCAGGGGAATTACAGTAATTTTTTTAATAAACATTTAATAATTGTACGTACAGTATGCGAGTTATGGTGGAAATTTTACCTGGAGCAAGTCAGCCCGGTCATTAGAAAAGCACTACACTCTTTGGATAATAAAAAATCCCTTTGGTGAATTAATGTCAAGTCAAGTGTATTTGTATAGCGCTTTTCACAATACAGATTGTATCAAAGCAGCTTTACAGTATTAAATTAAAATAATACAACAAGGTTTGTTTCTAATGGAATTTATTGATAAAATTAAAATTAAATATCCCCAAAATATCCCCAACTGAGCAAGCCAAAGGCAAAGGTGGCAAGGAACCGAAAAACTCCATCAGGTGACCTAATGGAGAAAAAAAAACCTTAAGGAGAACCCAGGCTCAGTCGGGGGCCAGTTCTCTGGCGTTTATGAACTAGAGACCAGATTTAACTGTAAGATTAAAAATATTATATAAATGCCTGGCTAAAGAGATGCGTCTTTAATCTAGTTTTAAACTGGGAGAGCGAGTCTGAGCAACGAACAGTATCAGGAAGGCTATTCCAGAGTTTTGGAGCTAAATGTGAAAATGCTCTCCCTCCTTTGGTGGATCTGGATATCCTAGGTATGACAAAAAGCCTCAAATTAAGTGATCTTAAAGAGCGGTATGGATTGTAGGGCGATAGAAGATCCGTTAAATAGACTGGAACTAAGCCGTTTAGGGCTTTATAAGTCAGTAGCAATACCTTGTAGTTAATATGGGACTTTATAGGTAACCAATGTAGTGATATTAAAATCGGTGTTATATGATAATATTTTCTTGATCTAGTAAGAACTCTAGCGGCTGCATTTTGGACTAACTGTAGCTTGTTTATTGAGGATGCAGGACAACCAGCTATTAAAGCTTTACAGTAATCTAGTCTCGAGGTCATGAATGCATGAACTAACTTTTCTGCTTCAGAAACTGATAGCATATTACGTAGCTTAGCAATGTTTCTAAGGTGGAAGAAGGCTGTTTTTGTAACATGAAATATGATTTTCAAAAGACAGGTTGCAATCTAATATAACACCCAGGTCTTTTACTGTAGAGGATAAAGTAACAGGACATCCTACTATGTTAAAATTGTATTGTGAGAGGTTTTGTGGGTGGTTTTTTGAACCGATAAGTAGCACCTCTGTCTTGTCTGGATTTAATAAAAGAAAATTACGAGTCATCCAATCTTTTATATCTTCAACACACTCTGTCAATTTGGATAATTTAGCGTTTTTTATCCGGCCGTGATGAAATATATATTTGAGTGTCATCAGCATAACAATGGAAACTAATTCCATGTTTCCTTTTAATATTTCCAAGTGGCAACATATATATTGAGAATAATAGAGGGCCTAACACAGATCCTTGCGGCACTCCATAGTTTACTGGAGTTATGATCGATTTTTCTCCATTTAAATAGACAAAATGATAGCGGTCAGATAAGTATGATCTGAAACAGCTAAATGCTTGTCCTTGAACACCAGTATAATTTTGTAGCAGTATTGTAGTAGTAATTTTGAGTATTGTGTGATCTATAGTATCGAACGCAGCACTAAGATCAAGTAAAACTAATATTGAGACACAGCCTTGGTCAGAAGCTAAAAGTAAATAATTTGTGATTTTAACCAGTGCAGTTTCAGTGCTATGGTGCGGCCTAAAACCAGACTGAAACTTTTCATACATGTTATTTTCTTGCAAGAAAGAGCCCAGTTGAGCAGACACAACTTTTTCTAATATTTTAGACATAAATGGAAGATTTGAAATAGGTCTATAATTTGCTAGGTTATTATGATCTAATTGTGGTTTCTTAATGAGTGGTTTTATAACTGCCAATTTAAATGTTCTTGGAACATGACCTAAAGATAAAGATGAGTTAATAATATTGAGGAGAGGCTCTTCCACTATAGGTAACACTTCTTTCAGTAGTTTAGTGGGTATAGGATCTAATAAACATGTTGTTGTTTTAGAGGAAGTGATACGTTTTTTTTAACTCTTTTTGTTCTATAGTTGTAAAGCACTGTAATTGTTCTTGCGGGGTGATAATTGAGGCTGAATTATAAGATTGAACGTTTACAATTGTGGTTCTGATGCTCTCTATTTTCTCAGTGAAGAAGTTCATGAAATCATTACTACTAAACTGTAACGGGATATTTTGTTCAGGTGTTGCTTGTTTATTTGTTAGTCTCGCCACGGTGTTAAATAAAAACCTTGGATTGTTTTGGTTATTTTCTATTAGTTTGCGGAGGTGCTCAGCCCTGGCCGCTTTTAGGGCCTTTTTATAACGTGACATACTGTCTTTCCACGCGATTCTAAAGACCTCTAAATTAGTTTGTTTCCATTTACGCTCTAAATTACGGGTTTCTCTCTTTAGAACATGCGTAGTATTGTTGTACCATGGTGCTTTAATTTTCTCTCTGACCTTTTTAAATTTAACAGGTGCAACAATATCCAATGTTCTGGAGAGAATGGTGCTCATAGTGCTAGTTATTTCTTCTAGTTCATCTGTTTGTTTGGGTTCAGGCAGCAGCAGAGACAGATCGGATAAGCAATTTGAGAAATTATCTATGGTAGATGGGAGGATTGTTCTGCCTGGTCGATAACGCGGCACAGCATGACATATTACAGCAGTACGTAATATGCAAGTTACCATGTAATGGTCAGTGACATCATCACTTTGCGGTATAATATCTATATCGGTTGGATCGGTTCCATATGATATAATTAAATCGAGTGTATGATTAAGACGATGAGTGGGACCAGTGACGTTTTGCTTGACCCCAAAGGAGTTTAATAAATCTGTAAACACAGTCCCTAACACAGTGGTTCTCAAACTTTTTCAGGAGAAGGCCCCCTTGAGTAGGGTGAAACCTTTTGTGGCCCCCCAAAAGAAAACTCATGACGAAAACATCCTCAAACTGACAATTTTACTTACAAATTTTAGATTGTACCAAAAACAAATGAATTTGTACAATGCTGGAACAACAATTCTGTTTGTAGCCTTATGTCTCTGATGTTGAATATACAAAAATTGTTAAATTCTACATTTCATAAAATATAACAAATTGATATAAAAAATAGTTTTGACAGTTAACAATAATGTTGTCTGAAAAGTGCAACAAAAGTTTTGAATACTGAACAGTAATTTATGATGTCCATAGTAGAAGATACTGAAAAATTAATTTACATATGATTGTAAAAAAGTGCATTAAACTTCTTACATTTTAATGTAGTAAATGACAGTGGCTCAAGTTTGGTTTGCAATTTGAACAGCAATCTGTTTTTTCAGCAATATTTTCAGATAATATTAATATTTCTAATATTTCAGAAACATAAAAAAATTCTGCTCTACTTAAAGAAATAGTTTTTCAATATAGAAGACATACTAAATTATACAAATTTTACAATATAAAAGAAATCATGCAATGCAGACACATCAATTTAGTAACAGCTAGTAACTCAGTGGGAAGGGTGAGACTGTCTTTCTTTGCAGAGCTTATCAATTCTGGGTGTTATTGGGGACAGGCAAACTCTCAAGTCATCTTCCACATTAAGCCGTGCCCTGTATTTTGTCTTTATTGCCATCATGGCTGAGAAAGATGTCTCACAAAGGTATGTTGTTGGGAAAGGCAGCAATATTCTCATGGCCTGAAGAGCAACCTCCTTGTACTCCTTTTCAACTGTGGGCCAAAATTCTGCTGGGCCCTGCTGATTAAATCTCATCCTGAGAGTACGATCACTGGACAGTTCCAAAAGTTCATCTTCAGCCTTTCCACTGAGGCCACTGGCCATCACATCACAAGAAAAGGGATCTCGAACCCAGTCATATTTCTCCATGTCAATGTCTGTGAAGTAGCGACTGAAATGTTCATTCAGTGAGGTGAGGTGACTGGTAATGGTGTTGAGCATGAAGTCCACTGCCATGCAGTTTGTATCCAAAAATTCAGATAGATTTGGAAACATGTCGGTGATGCCTCTTTGTAGTTTTCGCACCCACAGGTCAATTTTTCTCCTGAATGCATTTATTTTGTCACTTGCCTCCAGTATTGTGGAATAACATCCCTGAATGGACAGATTCAGTCCATTGAGACTACTGAAAATGTCTGCAAGGTATGCTAGTTTTGCCATCCACTGTTGGTCAGAAAAAAACAGTTCTAGATCGGGTTTATGTTCTTTCAAAAAATCCTGAAGCTCACGTCTGAGTTCAAACACTCGCTCTAAAACCCTTCCACGTGAGAGCCACCGCACCTCTGAATGGAACAGTAGCCGATCATGAGCTGCTCCCATCTCTGTACATAGTTTTGCGAAGAGACGTGACTTCAGCGGTCTTGACTTCACAAAGTTGACAGCCGCTACTACTACTTCCAACACATCATGCAGCTCGGGTGCCATTAACTTCGATGCAAGTGCTTGACCAAGAAGGATACAGTGAGTGGCTGCGATCTTTGGATTTATGGCTTGAATTCGGGTGACAACTCCACTCTTGTGCCCAGTCATTGCTGCCGCACCATCAGTGCAAACAGACACGCATTTTTCCCAGCTCAGATTTTCTTCTACCATAAAAGTGTCCAACATTTTGAAAATTTCCTCACCTGTGGCTCTCCCCTCGAGTTCTTTTGAAAATAAAAAATCTTCCATAATTTTACTGTCCCATACATATCGAACGTACACTAATACCTGCGCAGCACTACTAACGTCAGTGCTTTCATCAAGCTGAAGCGCGAACTGCTCACACGATCGTAATCTTTCGGTCAGTTGAGATTTTACATCAGAAGAGATGTCTTTGATCCGCCTACTTACTGTATCGTTGGACAGCGGTATGGATTTAATCTTATTCGCGGCCTCCTCCCCGACCATCACTCGGCACATATCCACTGCTGCTGGAAGTATTAATTCCTCTCCGATTGTGTGAGGCTTTTTACATTTGGCTATTCGCAGGGCTGCAAGATACGATGCTTGCTGTGCTTTCTCAGGTATTGTCGTAATGTTAGTCAGTCGTACCTTTTGCTTGACGTATTCTTCTTTTTTTCTCTGAAAAAAATCCTTACTTTTATTTGCATGCTCCGGATGAATTGTCGTGAGATGTCGGCGGAGTTTATATGGTTTCAGTGCTTCAACGGATAAAATCTTCAAGCACAGTGTGCACTGTGGTCTGCCGTCACTATGTTCCATAAAGCCATATTTTATGTACGAGTCGTCAAATTTACGCAGTTTCGTTTTTTTCACGCTGGGCTCTTCTGTTGTGACCTTTTCAGCTGAGACACTGCATCCTCTATCTAAAAACTTATCCATTTTAAATAGTCTTGGCATTTATCGGCGTGTTCATGTCGTTGTGTTCACTAGTACCTCAACGGTTTGGTGACGTTTCAGCGTAATGTGCTGTGTATAATTGATATTATTTTTAAAATATATATATATATTTTTAAATACATCATAGTTCACATAGGACAATCCTAACTTGCGTACAGGTAAAATAATTTTTAAAAATAATTTCATATTCTAGAATTTCTTTGCGGCCCCCCTAGCGCCATCTAGTGGCCCCCCAGGGGGCCGCGGCCCCCAGTTTGAGAACCGCTGCCCTAACACATCATTTGAATTATCTACGTGTATGTTAAAATCTCCAACAATTAATGCTTTATCGACTTTGACCAATAGATCTGAGAGAAAATCTGCAAACTCTTTTAGGAAATCAGCGTAAGGCCCTGGCGGTCTATATACCGTAGCCAAAGCTAAAGATAATAGGGATTTTTTTTCTTACATCTGAGAGCGTAACATTTAGTACAAGTACTTCAAACGAATTAAACTTGTCACCTGTTTTCTGGGTAACATTAAGAATATCTCTATAGATTGTTGCAACACCGCCGCCACGACCAATCAGACGGGGCTCATGCTTATAACAGTATCCTGATGGTGTAGACTCATTAAGACCGAAATAATAATTTGGTTTAAGCCAGGTTTCAGTAAGGCAAAGTACATCGATGCAATTATCTGTGACTATTTCATTTACAATAACTGCCTTAGGTGTGAGTGATCTAATGTTTAAAAGACCTAGCTTTAGAAATTATTTTTGTTTACTAATAGCAACATTTTCTGTTTTAATAACAATTAGATTTTTCCTAGATCCTACAGTAGATTTATTATTTGATCTCACTAAATGAGGAATAGACAATTTCTATGCAATGTTCTACACTAGTATTTATATCAGTTAATTTGGTGCAGCAGAGACTATGATTTGGACTTTTGGTTACTAGTCAAAAGGTATTTAACAATTTGGAGATGTTATCCAACAGAAGATCCGCTCCGAATCTGCTTGGGTGTAAGCCATCAGCACGGAAAAGCCTAGGACACTCCCAAAACAGATTCCAATTATTTACAAAGAGCAGTTTCTGCTCATTGCACCATGACGTTAACCATTCATTTAGAGCGAATAATCTACTACACTTGTCATGTCCTAGACGGTACGTGGGAAGCGGTCCTGACACAATGATCGTTATATCAGGCGATGTGTTGCGTACCGTATCAAATAGATTCCTGAAGTCTTTCTTCAGAACTTCCGTCTGGCGCAGCCTGATGTCATTCACTCCCGCGTGCAAGACCACAGTTCCGACGCACTCATTATCGTTCAGAATCTTGGGAACGTGAGCAGCGATTTCAGAAACACGAGCACCAGGAAAGCAGTGACAGTGACCTTACTTTTACCTAATGTAGCGTGGACGTGCCGAACGATGGAATCGCCGATGATCACAGCATCGCGTTCTGTTTCGCGAAGAGGGGAGAAGCGGTTTTGTGTGGATAACTCGAAAACCGGGAGGGTCGGAGAGGGTCTTGGTCTAGACCTGACTCGCGTCTTCCGCTGTCCAGGCTTCGTGGTGGCGTGTTGGAGCCGGAGTGAACGAGACCATGGCTGATCGCGACAGATGCTGAGTAACGCACGGAGTAGACGAGGTCGGAATCAGCGGGTTAGTAACGTTAATCTCTGATTTGTGTGCATCGGCGCGTGATGTTTCAAGAGCTAACCGCCGGTCTATCAGTTCGGCTTGTCTCACTAAAAGGTCGTGGATCTGTTTCTCAACAGCTTCCAGCTCAGACTGCACCGCGTGCAGCTCAAATGTGTCCTCACCTGCACACAAGGTAGACTACTTACATCTGATATATTAGCCATTTTAACAGATGGACAGTAAGTTAGCAACTACGCTACCAGTGATGCTAACAATATTAATACTAATTTATGACTGAAGTCTTAGATATAATCCGTCTTTTTAGTGGTACGGGTGTAGAGTAGACGCATGATAGGCGAAAAATGTTTGTGAGTGTTGAGAAGACGCGTTCAGCCATGATCCACAGACGTAACCTATAGGAGTATCCAGCGTTGGATCACTAATAGGCTTGAGACGTGTCTGCTCAACAGTCCGCGTTGTAACTATGAGGTTTGAGCAGTAGTGCTTCTCAGTGAGGAAAAGTAGAAAATGTTAGTTCTAAGTAAGTTTAAAGAGTAAAATCAAGAATTATAAATCAAATCGATGGAGCTCCAAAGACAACAACGCGTTCAGACGGGACGCATGCGCATTCGACAACGTGAAAAGAATATTTCAGTAATCACACTGGTAACTTCTAAAACAAAGTTAAATCTCACAAGTATTAACTCATGTAATATTTAGAAAGAAAACCTTAAATATAATCACTCATTACATATACATTGAAGCAGCAGTTTATTCCAAAATCCACACCCTTCACACCCAAAATAAACATCATGTTTGCTGTCATGCTCTCTGAGTACTTGTCAATAATCTGATGGATTCAGTACATCAATCAATGCACATGAATTGTGTTATTGTGACGTGAGAGTTTAATGTTAAATGAAGATGCTATACAACAGGAAAACATAAAAGATAGTTTAGCCATTCTTTTTATTCAACACCTGGAGAACACTGTTTCACTGTAAAGTCTTTATTACACTTAAAAACAGAAAAACAGAGGTGCATTAAACAGCAAGACATGGGCTATAGTATGTTCTGTAAGGTCCAGATAAGACGATACAACTTGCTTTGGAACAGTCGGCCCATGCTTGCAAAACCTATTGAAATAAATCATATGTCATTATTAAAACCAACACTTGATTTCAAATAAATTAATATAAACAGTTGTAAAATGAAGCGATTAACTATGTTCAGGAGATTACACATGATTTTGTACTTTCTACAGTCTGGATTGTTACCAAATTACAGTTCATGTACATGTTCATTCTTTCTTATTTCCTAAACACCTTTTTAAACACCATCATTATGATGCAGTTTTTATTGTTGCTAAAGGACATTCTATAGCATTAGAACACATAATGTTAGAGATATTTGCTGCTACATCTGTAGTTGGCTAAAATGTAGTTGTCTGTTTTATGTTGACCTACAAGGCGTTAAATGGACTTGCTCCGCAATATCTTTCTGATCTTTTAGTACCCTACATTCCGACACGTAATCTTCGCTCAGCCGATGCCGGTCTCTTAGTTGTTCCGGTAACGCGCCTAAAAACAATGGGTGATAGGGCGTTTTCTTCGGTTGCCCCAAAGGTATGGAATTCACTGCCCTCACAAATTAGAAGTGCTCCATCTTTGAAATTGTTTAAGTCATCCCTTAAAACGTATTATTTTAAAGAAGCATTTGGGTGAAACGTGATTGTTGTGGTTCTCCATGCGATATATTTTATGGTTTTGCTATAACCTATGTTTTGTTTATTGATTTTAAATTGTTTTTTAGATTTATAATATTGTTTGTATGCATGCTCTGTCATATTTTGTATTTCATGCTTATTTGATCTATTTTAATATTGTCAATGTAAAGCGCTCTGAGAATTGACTTTTAAAAGCGCTATACACATTAAAGTTATTATTATTATTATTATTATTATTATTATTATTATTGTTTGCACACAATGAAAAAAATTTTTTTAGACGGTCCCTATCTTGTTCACCACACTACATTGGACATTCAGTGGACATTCGCAAGTAAGTGTGCCATTAAAACAATACTTGCCCATTTTTATCGATTGTGGAAAATGTAGTAGTTGACGATCTTTGTTGTCAAGATCATGTAGCTGCTTAGAATTTGCAAAAAGTAGCTTTATTGCACATACTATTGAAAAAGTGTTTAAACGCGTCCGAATGTGCGAATATAAGACCAACTTTACCCAAGTAGAGTGTGTGTGTGTAATGGGGGAGTTACACTTGTCCTCCTCAGTAATTTCAGGAGCACAAGGATTCTCTGATGACAGGCGATTTATTGACTGGTTCACCATGAGGATAACCATCCAACTCAAGATGCCGTGAGAACTAAATATACAGAAATAAAGAATATAAAAAGACAAATAAATCAAATAAATAAATGTTGTCTTTGTAAACTTTCCGAACAGAGTTAAATTCACTTTAACAGCAAACTATAGTCTTTGTATAGATATCACTCTTTTCCACACAGCAACACAATCCACATTAATCACATACAATATAAATGACAAACTTACTTCATTGGCTGCTTATTACCAAAGGAGAACTTAATCTTGCATCTTGTGATATCTTCTGTAACTTCAGATGAGTAAATAAACTTAAATACTCATTAGAAATGTGGAATACAGCTTCAACTTGCCATGCGGTGTAGACAACTTTCTTCCTGAGTCACTTTGTGCTTTTCATAATAAAAGTCTCCACTCAAACAACTCTTTACAAAGCAGTTTCAAATTAAAAGTCTTTAACAAAATAATTAAACATGAAATATTAACTGACTTCTCTGAAAGTTACAACAAGTGTGTGTGTAAGAGGAGGACGAGGAGGAAGAGTGTGTGTGTAAGAGGAGGATGAGGAGGAAGAGTGTGTGTGTAAGAGGAAAAGGAGGAAGAGTTTATGTGTAAGAGGAAGGAGGAAAAGTGTGTGTGTAATTGGGTGAGGAGGAAGAGTGTGTTTGTGTGAGAGGGAGAGGAGGAAGAGTGTGTGTAAGACAGTGGTTCTCAACTCCAGTCCTCGGGACCCGCTGCTCTGCACATTTTGTTTGTCTCCCTTATTTAACGCACCTGAACCAGATCATCAGCTCATTAGGAGAGACTCCTAAGAGGTGGTGAACAAGGAGAAAGAGGATGAGGACAAGGAATATCAGGTGTGTTAGAGGAGGAAGAGGAGGATGAGGAGTGTGTAAGAGGAGGAGGAGGAGGAGGAGCAGGTGTGTAAGAGGAGGATGATGATGAGGAAGAGCAGGTGTGTAAGAGGAGGATGAGGAAGATCAGGTGTGTATAGTGTGGTCAAGGCTGGATCTGCTTCAGGGTTTTTCCCTTCTCTTGCAGAGATGACAGTGTCTGTGATGTAAATAAAGTCCTCAGTCTGAACCCAACATGAAGACATGATGCTGAAGCAGAATCACTCTCTCTCTCACTGAGCGTGATTCTACAGTTGCACAACTCTTCTGAGTGACTGGAACATGCTTTTCATCTACAGTTTTTTACTCTGACCTCTTTGGCTTTTGCCGTTGGGTCACTGTATGTTCACAGTACACAAGTGCTTACAGTTTTTCTCAGTTGCTAAAACACTAAAACCCATTGACTGAACAAAGTTCCCAGTTGCCTGAACTCATTTAGCTAATTGTGCAGTCTGTTGTCAATACCTTAAACCATTTTACATGGTAAAACACAATTTGCAGATCTCGCTTAGACTTTTCAGCAAAACTCTAAACACATTCTCCTTCTCAAAACACATTCTGCACCCTAATGCACATGTCATCCACACTGGTAAACACAAGTGGCAACAATTAAATATGTAACGGGTGTTTGAGACGGTTAACCGATATTAATATGTCTTAGGCTAGTAAAATAACAGAAGTCTAAATTCGTCTACAGGAGCTGGTGGTCAGTAACAACACAGAAACATAAGTTTAAATTTGGTGCAGGTACCATATATTGCAAAATAATTAAACAAAATATTTACAAATAGAAATAATGAAAGGAAAGAAAAAGAAAAGAATCCCAAAATATTTACAGACTGCAGTTGAACCGGTTTGTAGTTAAGTGCACTTGGTAGTTGTTGTTCAAGTATATACTAATATAAATTACAGCAAATACACACACACAAAAACCAAAAAGAAAAAGAACTGTCCCAGCAATAGATGGTATACAAGACCAGCGCGACAACCCACAAGGGTTTTATGGAAGTTTGTAGTGATAAGTCCGTAAGTTATTGTTCATCATGTGAAGGATGTGTATGTGGGGTTGAAGCACTAGTCTATGGAGAAGTGTGTGGGGGACAGGCTGTGGACAACCTTCCTACCAGACCAGTAGGATGGCTATTCAGTGGATGCTACACGGATGGTAGGCTCCCAGCAATAGAAATTCGGCTCGCCATCATTCGTCTCCAGACAGAGAGAAAAAACCTGGCCTGTAGTACAACAACAGGACCAGTAAATAACAGGGCTAAGTTGAAACTAAGCATCAGCTCATTCCACACTCAGATATCATTTTCATGTGCACACAATTCTAAATTATTACAAAATGAATCAATAAATGTACAAACTACAAATAATAAACATTAAGGGCATGACAACACAATAAACAATACAATGTTAAAGTTGTATTGGCTGCACAAAGTTCAAATAAATTCAACAGTACTATAGTCAGATTTCCTTACTACATATAAACACACTTACTGAAAACAAATATATTTGTAACCCACAAATGCAAATGTCACAAAAGCATAAAATTAATCAAAACCAGTTGGTGAATATTTGGCTAATATGTTAGCTTTCAGCATGTAGTTCATTCATTCAGAGTACTCACCAGTTCCTCTAAGTAAACATATGGCAATCTGGTGACGGTGACAATCCCCTGCAGCCACTAAGTTATTCTAAAAGTTACAATAATGTGTTTAACTTAAAAGAATAAATCAAGCAAAAGAGGGAATTGTTTGTTGAACACAAACCTGTCCACAGCTGCCGATCAGCTTCCCCACACCTCTGAATGAGGAAGAAGCTGCAGCCTAATTAAACTTGTGCTCTAATGCGCGATTGGCCAAGCACAGTCACATGACTGGGGTGGCATGAGATCACTTCTTAAAGGGGCAGCAGAACTACTAATATATGACCAGATTTCAACCTGGGTTACAAATACATATAGAGAACACATGTCATTGACTGAACACAACCACTAAAAATTTATTTAACTTGTTTCAAATGATGCCCAAAGACAAGAAGCAGCACACTGATCACGTTTACTCCTTTGATTTTAGTATTGTATACTGTAGTACAGTGCATTGTAGGCTTTATACTGTACAATGAACAAATTGTATGGCCCTGAACATTGTGCTTTCCATTTGTTAACAGTACGGACTGCTCAATAGATTTTGACTGGTTGCAGGTTCATATCAACAAAGAACAAACATTACAGTATCACAGAGACAAAGGACAAGTTTGTGAGATGCAGGGTACAGTACTGTAAAAATAGGGGTACAAGGAGGAGGAGGAACACATAAAATATTGCAAAGAGCAAAGCAAAGTAGTAATTTCTGATACATTTTGAGCTACTATGATAGAACATGTTTTCGTTCATCAAAAGAATATGACGGAAAAATATGAAATTTGTTTTGAGATTAAAAATGTACTTCTCCCTGAGAACTATTTTTTTTTTTTTTTACTTTTCTTTTTATTTACTTTTATCAAGTGCAATCATACAGTATGTAACAAATTAACTTTTTGATGGTACAGTAAGGTGTCACGAGTAAGTCTAAACAGAATAGCAGTCCATATATATCTTTCAAGAACGTCCTGGTTGCGTATGCAACCCACCGTTCCCTGAAGCGGGTATAAATACGGAAATGGATGCACGCTCTAGGTTGCTTAACGCTGATGAGCCATGAAAAGTACACATATGGGATCGCCGTAGTGATCGCAACATATGTACCCAGCCTAACACAAGTTCCACAAGTGTATACGAGTGATAGGCCTGGCTTCGGATGCTCCGCCACGTCCGATGCCGCAGGGTTTGGAGGAACTCAACAGGGTTTAGTTAGGTGAACTCTACTGGAGCAAAATTGCACAAATATCCAGTCCATAGGAGGGGAATGGCGCAGCAAGCCGACACTTCGAACTGTGCTTACGGTGAAGCTGGCTTCATGTGAAGGGAGCCCACGGGAAGCAGCAGTTCTAAACACAGGATGTGTATAGATGTCGCCCAGCCCCCAACTCTATTTAATATCTGTCAGCATGGCACTATATGCCAACACCTAAGAGGAAGCACTACTCTCACTTAGGAGGAGCTCACCGCCCTGGTGGCACGTGCATCTCGGGATTTCTCACCAAGACGAAGGCAACCACCAGTGGGCCAACCTCAGCTTAGAAACAGCCTTCCCTTCTGCTAATTTACATAACAGATAGAGCTGGTCTAAGGTCTAGGCTTTGCATTCTGATTACGTACAACCGCACTAAGGCGGACGGACAGAGAAAAGCCAGGCTGGGTCTGCCTCCTCCGGGGCAGCGCTTGCAGGCTCACCACCTGGTCCCGTGGGAGAGGTAGGAACCTTGGGCACACATTCAGACCGGGGTCTCGACCTGTGAGAGTTAGCCGGCCGAATTCCAGGCACGATTCGTTGACTGAAGCTAGCAAGTCCCTACCCTCTAGCGGAGACGATGCAAGCAGGAGAACTCTTTCTTACAGTTTTTTTCAATTGCTTACACACAAAATTAAAAATTTGGCTCATTGTGTCAAAACTCAACACACAAGATTTCTTGACACAGCACTTGGAGATCAACATCTAACTGCCAATGCAAAATAACATTCTGCAATCAAAACGTAACACTCTAACTTGAAAAGTCCCTCTTCGGAACGATAGGAAACACACATGCACATGCAATATAAACAGTCAAAGCAAACACAACACACAGGTCAACTGTACTCAAGACACTGCCTACATTTGTAGTCTGTAAACCGTGTTTATTTCCACAACCAAAACTCAGTGTACAGGTGCAGAACTACTATAAGTATTGAACATCTGGTGTAGGTGTTTCTATTGCAGGTCCATGTCAGGGATCTCGTCGTCGATTGGGGTCGGGCCACAGCACCTCGTCCACATCACAGGCAATGTCTTCCCTTGCCAGGCAACGGGGAAAATATCTCTGTGTGTGGCGTATCCACCCATGGATCGACCCCACCTCGATGTCCCCACATGCCTCCTCCATCGCTCGCAGGAGCGGCACGAGTACATGTGGTAGGCGGTCATAGACCTTCCACCGCCATGCCGAAAAGAATTCCTCGATCGGATTTAGGAACGGGGAATAAGGGGGCAGGTGCAACACTATGAAATGGTCGTGGTTGGCAAACCAGTCCCGGACCAGAGCAGCCCGGTGGAAACTGACATTATCCCAGATGACAACAAACATGGGCTGCCCTGGTCTGTCCTGTGTGACCACAGCATGTAGTGCATTGAGAAATGCCAGTAGGTGTGCAGTGTTGTAGGGTCCTAGGGTGGCATGGTGATGGAGGACCCCTTGACCACTAATGGCAGCACACATGTTGATGTTGCCCCCGCGCTGCCCGGGGATGTTCACGATGGCCCTTTGGCCGATGATGTTCCGGCCCCGACGTCTGGTTTTTGCCAGATTGAACCCAGCTTCATCTATGTAGATGTACTCATGTTGCTGCGCTGCCGCATCGAAGGCCAGGACAGTCTGTAACAGATCATGCATATACCAAAATGTCACTATTGTGTTCCTGAATACAGCGGTACTGCCTCTACAATGTCGCACAATGACTGTGGATTGGGTTGGACACATTCGGATATCACCAAAATGTTGACAGTGTCCCTCCAACCAATGTAAGGGGGGTGACTGCAAGGTATATATCCATGTAAACACACAACTGCCATTGTAGTGGTACTGTGGCACTCACCTGCACATAGTCATAGCGAAGGATCTTGACTGAAACACTGTTCCTCTCAAATGGAACCTTGTAAAGTTGTTTCATGCTGACGTGGTGTTCCCGCAGGACCCGGGCGAGTGTCGTCGTACTGACACTGTGCACATTGTGGAAAATTGCCTGGTCTTCGAGGATGAGCTCACGCAATTGGCGCAGGGTGATGGTGTTGTTTGCCACCACAAGGTTGACAACGGCCAGTTCCTGGGCATGGGTGAACACTCGTTGCCTCCCTCCCACGGCAGGTCGCCTGGCAGTTCTGCAAACAATGCATGATTAGTGTCGATGGTTAGGTTCTGTTCCCCATCCCGTACTGTCATACTGTACGTGGTGAAATACTGTAATACTGAATGCTGGCTACCGTGAAGCGGCTGAGGTTGGGCCGGACCCTCTGCCCGGCCTCCCTCATAGTCAGGCCATGGTTGATGACATGGTCCACCACAGTGGCCCTGATGTCGTCAGTGATAGTTGTGCGTCTGCCTGGTTCCCGTTCAGGTTGGTGCCATTCTCCTCTCCCTCTTCCCACGTCTCTTCCTCGTTCTCCTCTCCCTCTTCCCCCATCTCGTTCTCCTCTCCCTCTTCCCCCATCTCGTTCTCCTCTCCCTCTTCCTCCATCTCTTCCTCGTTCTCCTCTCCCTCTTCCTCCATCTCTTCCTCGTTCTCCTCTGCCTCTTCCCCTGTCTCTTCCTCGTTCTCCTCTCCCTCTTCCTCCATCTCTTCCTCGTTTTCCTCTCCCTCTTCCTCCATCTCTTCCTCTCCCTCTTCCTCCATCTCTTCCTCGTTCTCCTCTCCCTCTTCCTCCATCTCTTCCTCGTTCTCCTCTCCCTCTTCCCCCGTCTCTTCCTCGTCTTCTCCTTCCCCTTGGTCCTTCGGCCTCCATATTCGCAATTGTATCACGACAGGTGCGCATACCTGAGTTCTATTTATAGTGCTACAGCTGTGACTGATTGGTGTTCAATTACCGGTTAAGTGTTTTACTGTGTGTGCGGGGGTGTTGCTATTGTCGCATGTGTTTTTATTATTGAATGGATGTGCTGTATGCAAAGTGTTTCCTCATTTTCCAACGTGTGTAACATACAACACTGTGTGTGTAGTGTTTTGCACCGTGTGTTGCACAATTGTTTGCAGTGCAATGCCTACAATGTGTTTATTCATTTGGTGCCTGTGTGTAAGACATGCATGCAAACGGTACGGTTTTGACGCTTTGATCTGGGCATTCACTTTTTGTGTTTTAGCAATTGGGAAAAAACTGTAAGAAACAGAATTTTTAACTCACTGTCTGCGATGGCTCAGGGGCGGTCTCTGCAGTGCAGTAGCACCAGAGAAAAAGGCCCAAGAGGGTAAGGAGGGGAGGCAAGGTGTTATATTTTAACTTTTAATTTCACCAGCTGCAGCGTGAGAGAGGCGGGAGGGATCCACAGGGCTTTGCTGGGTGGATTACCCCTCACTGTAATCCTCAGGTCACCCAAATCAGACGGCACTCGAGGATTCTTCTGGGAAGGTAACCCGGAAGCGACGCTAGAGCGGGGCCTGGGAGTGGGGAATGCATCTTCGCGAACGAAGGCAAGTCTCGACCTCAATGCAGAGATGGTCATATTCCCGCAATGGGAACCCTAACCCTAATCCACGAAAGCTGCCTCAGCGTGCTGAAGGCCCAGACACGTGATACAGCTTTCGTGACTGTCAGAAGGGGACAGAGCTTACCGCACCCAGAAACGCACGGATGGAATGGCATCTTGAAAAAGACTCACTCACACCCGTGTTGCTCTTTTAGAAATAGCTCCCATCACCAGTGCTGGAGCACACAGGAATGACCGCGGCAACACTGAACTCAGCAAACTGAGACAGTGAAGCACTCACTTTTTTGCTCCCAACCAACAACCGTCAACACACAAACAAACAATTACTTTGTTGCTGTTAACCCTCTGGAGTCTGAACTGTTTTCTAGGCCCTGGAGGTGTTCTGACATGCTCTGACATTTGTTCTTTTTTCAGTTGCTTATAAACATATTAATGGCAAAGGTGTAAATTCACTCTATTTAGCACAAACAGGGCTACCATAATATGTGAACAACTTGCATGTACATGATTGTATTTTTGATAGAATAATGTTTATGCATGTTTTTTTCAAAAACAAAAAACTAAAGTTTCTGAAATAAGGCCATAAAACACATTCTAAATATATGTAAATAAGACTTTTGACTAATGGATGACGTTCCCTAGTCTTGACAAAATAGTCTTGCTTTATCGTTCACATAAAACCATACATTGATTTAAATTGATGTAAAACAGGTTTTGCTTGGAAAGCCAATATGCGAGGGGGAGTGGTTTTCACCTTAGATTACATTGTCCCACCTACTCTGCATAATGACTCTGCATAATTAGCCATTCATTCAGGTGTGAAACTGACTGAGCCACAATGCAAGGACAAAAGATATATTTAGAAGAAGACTTATATTGACCATTTAAGATTTTGCTTACATCTATCTTGTAAATATGTTTTGTCTTTTTATTAAAAAGGTTACAATTACAACAATAATTACAATTTCAACAATATTTCAAGTGTACTCTTTCTTTGTAAAAAAAAAAAGATTATAGGCCTACATTTTATCCATGTATTCATATTTCAGTCGATTTTACTCATCTCAGTAGCAAAACAGTTTGCTAAAACATCATCATTCATTCACACACGTGATTTAAATTTAACTTCTGGCAAAGATGAAGTTGATGATAGGCTTTTGACTCGCGATCTTCGCAGTAGGCTAGTGAACGCACCGGAGAAATGCACATTTATTAGGCTACATAGTTTTTTTGTTTTGGATGGTTTTGTTTAGAACCAGCTTTCTGTAAATATATTTCAATTTTTTTTTAGACATGTGAGGCGAGTAGGCTACGAGTTCATGATGATCTCCAGTTCAGACCTTATGTTGTGATTGCTAGCATATATATATTTAAAATCCAGGAAATTTGTTAATGAAAAAATTATTAAAATTAAGATAAAATTGATACAAAACGAAATTCGTTTTAAAGAAAGGATTTGTACTTTCTGTTTTGAGGTCTCTGTGAATGTTTGAAAGTCTTTTAGTGCTTAGAGCGCTCGCGTCCATAATGGAGAACTGTCACGTAATATTGTTTTTTTCCTCATAAATGCGAACACGAAAAATAAAAGACAAAAGACTTTTAAGTAAAACTTACTCCAAAATTGTGTCCTCGGCGGAATTCGCTCTTCAAAATGCTGCCGTTCGCCGTCTGTTATAATCTTCCTCTGAGGAAACAACCCGGTATCGTGCATTCTTCCTCGCTGTCCAGAATCATCTGAAGGGCGCCTTTATTACCGGAGAAGCGTGCCATACTCAAAACGCGATGAACTATCAGTAAGTCTGATAGAAACTGTGTTTTTATGGCATTGATGGGGGGCGTATGCGATGATCACCTAAACTATTTACATGTGAATCGCGCCGGGGGCGGGGCGGACGCAGCTGATTATAAAGATAATGAGGCAGAAGGAAAAACGGTACCTCTCCTTGCTTTCAAACAGATTACATGAGTTTAAAACATTTGTTTTTTATATAAATTACTTCATTCAAAAGAAGAGATTTCAAGCTTCATAAAGACATATCTCACGTCAAGTCAAGTCAAGTCAACTTTATTTATATAGCGCTTTTCACAATACAGATTGTATCAAAGCAGCTTCACAGTATTAAATAAAATAGTACATCAGTGTATGTTTCTGGTGTAAAACATCCACGTTTGGTAATGCAGATCAATAGCACTGTTGAATCGATTAATCAAATTAAGTATCCCCAACTGAGCAAGCCAAAGGCAACAGTGGCAAGGAACCGAAAAACTCCATTAGGTGACCTAATGGAGAAAAAAAAACCTTGGGAGAACCCAGGCTCAGTCGGGGGCCAGTTCTCCTCTGGCGTTTATGAAGTAGAGACCGGATTTAACTGTAAGATTAAAATATTATATGAATGCCTGGCTGAAGAGATGCGTCTTTAATCTAGTTTTAAACTGGGAGAGCGAATCTGAGCAACGAACAGTATCAGGAAGGCTATTCCAGAGTTTTGGTGCTAAATGTGAAAATGCTCTCCCTCCTTTGGTGGATCTGGATATCCTAGGTATGACCAGAAGCCTCGAATTTAGTGATCTTAAAGAGCGCGATGGATTATAGGGCGATAGAAGATCCGTTAAATAAACTGGAGCTAAGCCGTTTAGGGCTTTATAAGTCAGTAGCAATACCTTGTAATTAATACGGAACTTTATAGGTAACCAATGTAGTGATGATAAAATTGGTGTTATATGGTCAAACTTTCTTGATCTAGTAAGAACTCTAGCGGCGGCATTTTGGACTAACTGTAGCTTGTTTATTGAGGATGCAGGACAACCAGCTAATAAAGCATTACAGTAATCTAGTCTCGAGGTCATGAATGCATGAACTAGCTTTTCTGCATCAGAAACAGATAGCATGTTACGTAATTTAGCAATATTTCTAAGGTGAAAAAAGGCTGTTTTTGTAACATATGAAATATGATTTTCAAAAGACAAGTTACAATCTAATATAACACCCAGGTCTTTTACTGTAGAGGATAAAGTAACAGGACACCCTACTATGTTAAAGTTGTATTGTGAGAGGTTTTGTGGGTGGTTTTTTGAACCGATAAGTAGTACCTCTGTCTTATCTGGATTTAATAAAAGAAAATTGTGCGTCATCCAATCTTTTATATCTTTAACACACTCTGTCAATTTGGATAATTTAGCGTTTTCATCCGGCCGTGATGAAATATATAGTTGAGTGTCATCAGCATAACAATGGAAACTAATTCCATGTTTCCTTATAATATTTCCAAGTGGCAGCATATATATTGAGAATAATAGAGGGCCTAACACAGATCCTTGCGGCACTCCATAGTTTACTGGAGTTATGATCGATTTTTCTCCGTTTAAATAGACAAAATGGTAGCGGTCAGATAGGTATGATCTGAACCAGCTTAATGCTTGTCCTTGAACACCGGAATAGTTTTGTAGCCGATCTAAGAGTATTGTGTGATCTATAGTATCGAACGCAGCACTAAGATCAAGTAAAACTAGTATTGAGATACAGCCTTGGTCAGAAGCTAAGAGTAAATCATTTGTGATTTTAACGAGCGCAGTTTCAGTGCTATGATGCGGCCTGAACCCAGACTGAAACTTTTCATAGGTGTCATTTTCTTGCAAGAAAGAGCCCAGTTGGGCAGACACAACTTTTTCTAATATTTTGGACATAAAAGGAAGATTTGAAATGGGTCTATAATTTGCTAGGTTATTTGGGTCTAATTGTGGTTTCTTAATTAGTGGTTTTATAACTGCCAATTTAAATGTTCTTGGAACATGACCTAAAGTTAAAGACGAGTTAATAATATTGAGGAGAGGCTCTTCCACTATAGGTAACACTTCTTTCAATAGTTTAGTTGGTATGGGATCTAATAAACATGTTGTTGTTTTAGAGGAAATGATACATTTATTTAACTCTTTTTGTTCTATAGTTGTAAAGCACTGTAATTGTTCTTGCGGGGTGATAATCGAGGCTGAATTATAAGGCGCGATTGAAGATTGAACGTTTACAATTGTGGATCTGATGTTTTCTATTTTCTCAGTGAAAAAATTCATGAAATCATTACTACTAAACTGTAACGGAATATTTTGTTCAGGTGACGCTTGTTTATTTGTTAGTCTCGCCACGGTGTTAAATAAGAACCTAGGATTGTTTTGGTTATTTTCTATTAGTTTGCGGAGATGCTCAGCCCTGGCCGCTTTTAGGGCCTTTTTATAGCGTGACGTACTGTCTTTCCAAGCGATTCTAAAGACCTCTAAGTTAGTTTGTTTCCATTTACGCTCTAAATTACGGGTTTCTCTCTTTAGAACACGAGTAGTATTGTTGTACCATGGTGCTTTAATTTTCTCTCTGACCTTTTTTAGTCTCATAGGTGCAACAATATCCCATTTTCCAGAGAGAACGGTGCTCATAGTGCTGGTTAGTTCGTCTAGTTCATCTGTTTGTTTGGGTTCACTGAGCAGCTGAGACAGATCCGATAAGCAATTTGAAAAATTATCTATGGTGGATGGAAGGATTGTTCTGCCTAATCGATAACGCGGCGCAGCATGATATATTACCGGGGTACGTAATATGCAAGTTACCATGTAATGGTCAGTTACATCATCACTTTGCGGAATGATATCTATATCGGTTGGATCGGTTCCATGTGATATAATTAAATCGAGTGTATGATTAAAACGATGAGTCGGTCCGGTAACGTTTTGCTTAACCCCAAAGGAGTTTAATAAGTCTATAAACGCAGCCCCTAACGTATCATTTTGATTATCTACGTGTATGTTAAAATCTCCAACAATTAATATTTTATCGACATTGACCAATAGATCTGAGAGAAAATTTGCAAATTCTTTTAGGAAATCAGCGTAAGGCCCTGGTGGTCTGTATACGGTAGCCAAGGCTAAAGATAATAGGGATGTTTTTCTATCATCTAAGAGCGTAACATTTAGTACAAGTACTTCAAATGAAATAAACTTATAACCCGTTTTCTGAGTAACATTGAGAATATCTCTATAGATAGTTGCAATACCGCCGCCACGACCAATCAGACGGGGCTCGTGCTTATAGGAGTATCCTGATGGAGTAGACTCATTTAGACCGAAATAATCATTTGGTTTAAGCCAGGTTTCAGTAAGGCAAAGTACATCTATGCTATTATCTGTGACTATTTCATTTACAATAACTGCCTTAGGTGTGAGTGATCTAATGTTTAAAAGACCTAGCTTTAGAAATTGTTTTTGTTTACTAATAGCAACATTTTCTGTTTTAATAACAATTAGATTTTTCCTAGATCCTGCAGTAGATGTATTATTTGATCGCACTAAACGAGGAATAGACACAGTTTCTATGCAATGTTCTACACTAGTATTTATATCAGTTAATTTGGTGCAGCAGAGACTATGATTTGGACTTTTGGTTACTAGTCAAAAGGTATTTAACGTTTTGGAGATGTTATCTGACAGAAGATCCGATCCGAATCTGTTTGGGTGTAAGCCATCAGCACGGTATAGCCTAGGACGCTCCCAAAACAGATTCCAATTATTTACAAAGAGCAGTTTCTGCTCATTGCACCATGACGTTAACCATTCATTTAGCGTGAATAATCTACTAAACTTGTCATGTCCTAGACGGTACGTGGGAAGCGGTCCTGACACAATGATCGTTATATCAGGCGATGTGCTGCGTACCGTATCGATCAGATTCCTGAAGTCTTTCTTCAGAACTTCCGTCTGGCGCAGCCTGATGTCGTTCACTCCCACGTGCAATACCAAAGTTCCGACGCGCTCGTTATCGTTCAGAATCTCGGGAACGCGAGCAGCGATTTCAGAAACACGAGCACCAGGAAAGCAGTGACTGTGCACCTTATTTTTACCTGATGTAGCATGGACGTGCCGAACAATGGAATCACCGATGATCACAGCATCGCGTTCTGTTTCGCGAAGAGGGGAGAAGCGGTTTTGTGTGGATAACTCGAAAACCGGGAGGGTCGGAGAGGGTCTTGGTCTAGACCTGACTCGCGTCTTCCGCTGCGGAAATATCCAGGCTTCGTGGTGGCGTGTTGGAGCCGGAGTGAACGAGACCATGGCTGATCGCGACCTTGGCGCTCGGGACCGATGCCGAGTAACGCACGGAGTAGACGAGGTCGGAGTCAGCGGGTTAGTAACATTAATCTCTGATTTGTGAGCATCAGCGCGTGATGTTTCAAGAGCTAAACGCCGGTCTCTCAGCTCGGCCTGTCTCACTAAAAGGTCGTGGATCTGTTTCTCAACAGCTTCCAGCTCAGACTGTACCGCGTGCAGCTCAAATGTGTCCTCACCTGCACCAAAAGGTAGACTACTTGCATCTGATATATTCGCCATTTTAACAGATGGACAGTAAGTTAGCAACGACACTACCAGTGATGCTATCAATTAATACTAATTTCTGACAAGCGTCTTAGATATAATCCGTCTTTTAAGTGGTACGGGTGTAGAGTAGACGCACGATAGGTGAAAAATGTTTGTAAGTGAGTGTTGAGAAGACGCGTTCAGCCGTGATCCCCGGGAGTAACCTATAAGAGTATCCAGCGTTGAATCACTAACAGGCTTGAGACACGTCTGCTCAACAGTCCGCGTTGTAACTATGAGGTTTGAGCAGTAGTGCTTCTCAGTGAGGAAAAGTAGAAAATGTTTGTTGTAAGTAAGTTTAAAGAGTAAAATCAAGAATTATAAATCAAATCGATAGAGCTCCAAAGACAACAACGCGTTCAGACGCGACGCATGCGCATTCGACAACCACACGTGCCTGTGTGAGAAGTATTCGCTGAGTTATGATTCATTTTCGGACGTGTTTCAGAATGGACTACACGGAGAGAGAGAAGGCAGAACTCGCTTCGTGTTTATTTTTCTTTATTTGGTGAAAAGCACAACACTTTGTTTTTATTGTGAGTATACACAAAAATAATACACATTTAACAGAATCGATTGATGTATTAAACTCCTATGGAAAATCAAAGTCAACAGAGTATTCATGAGTTTCTTTTACACTGATAAAAAAAAAGCGAGCTGGTATCGCCGGCGATACCGCCGACCTCAGGGGGTTAAAACAGCAGTTGAGACCTCAAAGGCTTGCGACCACTGCTGCACTGCACTGTAGAAACCACCAGAACTGGGAGGGTCTTCCAGAAGAACACCGACACACTCGCTCGTAGAGAAATCTCTCAGAACACTCTTTAGACATTATCGAACGGCTCCGAAGCAAAAGGCAACTAGTGCGTGCATCCACTTCCATATTTATACCCACTCCGCGGGGCGGAGAGTGTGATTCAAGTCACGCATGCAAAGTTTTCATTTGCTCATGCTCGCACACTCGAAGACAATTGGCTCCCTGGTGTGATCCCATTCAGTCGACGTCGACTACGAACTATATGTTTTGAACAGTGTGTTTTCTATTATTTGTTGTATTGTTTATTGACTGCTTGATAGTGTATATCATTTTGATCACTTTGTTTAGGATTTGAGAGCAGTGTTTGATTTTGAACACAGGTAAAACTGTTTTAAATGATTTTACAATTCTTTCTGGTCTATTGGTAAATATGAGATTGATTTGTGTCTTGGTAGAGTTTGTTATTCTTGTTGGCCCACGGACAACTTGTTTTACCTGTCTGTGATTTGTTTGAGCTTTTTTCTAGAGGGTTTGTCCTCCCAGTTGATGTTAAAATCCCCCATTATGACAATTTCTTTATAAAGATTGTTTTCTTTTATCAGCTTCTCAAAGTTTTCATAAAAGCTGTTATCTGCAGAGGGAGGCCTATACATTACAACAAGGACAGAGGACATTTGTGGTGAGAGCCTGACATTGAGACCTAAACATTCTAATAGATTACAATTTGACCACTGGATTTTGTGACACTGTAATGTGCTTTTTATATAAACCATCACTCCTCCCCCTTTTTAGATCCCTCCCCGTCTTTCCTGTAGATGTTATAACCAGGAATATTCAGAGCTGCTAATGGAGCATTTTGATTAAGCCAGGTTTCAGATAAGCATAAAAGTCCAGGTTTGAACCCAGTAACAGATGCTGTATTTGCTCACTTTTAGACAGTATACTTCTAATGTTTAGATGGCAACCGAGAAGGCCCTTTGGTTTAGGGCCCTAGGGTCCAACACCGTTCGCGAATGAATGACAGTCTGAAACACCTCCTACTTACTGTACTTTGCAATCCCTGGATTTAGCCTTTATCTGTTTACATTCTGCGTTACTATGGAGATGTGTGAAGCGCACGTTTTTGAAGTAGTCACAGAGCTCCGGGGTCCAGCCAGCCCAGCACGCACCTCAAAACACAGGATCCACCCAACGTCCCCGCGAAGTCATCGCTCTGCAGGCTCGCCACCCGTGATCCCCCGAGGACACGCCGCACTCCACCCACGCCGACAACGGGAACACCAGACACTCCACCGACACCAACACCGGCATGAGAAACCCACATACACCGATCCACCACCTTCGCCCCAGCTCCAGTGTAGCGGTTGTTCCTCTGCGTTGTGTTATTTTGGATGTTTTTAACCCCCTGAGGTCGACGGTATCGCCGGCGATACCAGCTCGCTTTTTTTCAGTTCAGTTCAAAAGAAATTAATTTTGCTCTGTGGACTTTGATATTACAAGCAAGTTTCATACATCAATCGATTCTGTTAAATGTGTATTATTTTTGTGTATACTCACAATAAAAACAAAGTGTTGTGCTTTTTGCCAAATAAAGAAAAATAAACGTGATGCGAGTTCTGCCTTCTACCTGTCAGTGTAGTCCATTCTGAAACGCGTCCGAAAATGAACAATAACTCAGCGAATACTCAGTCAAACAGACATACAGGCATGAAGCTTGAATTCTCTTCTCTTAAATGAAGTAATTTATATAAAAAACAAATATTCTCATCTTGTGAAATCTGTATTAAAAGAGAGCGATTCCAGTCGACCTCATTACAACTAATTCAAATGTAATGTGACTCCGCCTACGGAGAGCGCACGCTATTCAAAAGCAAATTAATGAGGCAATCCGCGCAATCCTGTGAACGCCCCCATATCAGCTCGAGAAACACAAGTTTATTCAGATCATTACTTTAACACCGTCTCGTAGCGCTGTGAGGAATAACAATAATGAAAAAAGTACCTCAGAAGCGCGGGTATGTCGAGGAGCGAGCTGAGGAATACTGTAAGTTTTTTTTTCTTCTCACATGAATCGGGTTTCTGTTTATGAATGAATGAACGGCAGAGATGCGCGCTGTTTACCACAGCTCGCAAAAAGACAGTTTAAATTTAAATTGCGTCTCTGTGTGAATGAATGATGATGTTTTAGCAAACTGTATTAATAATAAATAATAATTCATTACATTTATATAGCGCTTTTCTCGACACTCAAAGCGTATTGCCGTACTGAGTTGAGTAAAAATCGACAGAAATATGTTGAAATAAAATGTAGGCTATTTGTATAAGCAACGTTTTAAACTGAAAATTAACATTTATATGCCCTAATATTTCATAAAAACAACGTTACAGTCAGGCGTTTCTGTTTGTGTATGAATGTTTCGGTTTTAGCAAACTGTATTGCTACACTCAGTAAATATCGACTAAAATATGTTGAAATAAAATGTATTTGTATAAGCAACGTATTAAACTGCAAATTAACATTTATATTTCTTATAATAAAAATGAAAGACCTATGTTACAGACATATGAAAGACAACATTTCGTTGATTAGTTTTGGATAGATTATACATTTTTAATGTAAAATATCTGCCACCTCAAATAAGCTTTCAAATAAGTTTGCCAATATTTGCTTATGTTAAATATATGTTTTGTCAAAAATAAAGCTATCAAATAATCAATCAAATCCTTAACTTTGAAATATGTATGATAAAATGTATACTTTAGATTTTACAAAGAAAGATTACACTTTCTTTGTAATTGTAACCTTTTTAATAAAAAAATATATTTACAAGGTAGGTGTAAACAAACTATTAAAAGGTAAATATAAGCCTTTTCTTTAAATAACTTTTATTGTGTTTTATTATTGACAAATTTGGGGAGAGGATAAATATTCCAAAACTGAAAATACAGATGAGAATGAGAATTAACTGCACAAATTTGGGGAGAGGATAAATATTCCAAAACTGAAAATACAGATGAGAATGAGAATTAACTGCACAATTACTAGACATGTTTTCCTTGGATATTATAGGCCAAATTGCAAGCACAATATGTGGAAAAATAAAAAAGAATTGAAATGCTTCCAACTGTTGCTCTTGCATTCTTGTGGCTCAGTGACTCACATGAATGAATGACTAATTAAGTATGCAGGCCCCATTGTCTCCTCAGGTGTGAACCACTACATATGCATGACCGTTGACGCCCACCCCGCATATGGCCTTTCCAAACAGAAAGTGCTTTGCAAAATTCAAATCAATGTATTGTGTTATGTGAATGATAAGGCAGGGTGATTTTCACTTCATTTTGAAGAAAAAACACTAGGCAATGACATATTTTAGACAAAAGTCTTATTGGCACATATTTAGAATGTGTTTTATGGCCTTATTTCAGAAACTTTTGTTTTTAGTTTTTTCAATAACCATGCATAAACATTATTCTCTCAAAAATGCAGACATGTACATTCTTGTTGCTCACATTTCATGGTAGCCCTGTTTGTGCTAAATAGTGTGTATTTTTTTATTATAAGCAACTGAAAAAAGCAAAAATGTCAGGGCATGTCAGAACATCTCAAGGACCCCAAAAACACCTTAGACCCCAGAGGGTTAATAAAAGGATTTTCCACACAAAGCTGGTCATGCAAAATATTTAATCACAATGCCTGTGTGATAAAACATGTAAACAGACAGGCACTGTTAAACCGCAGCTCTTTCACCTCTCCTCAAGTGACATTGCAGGAAAGAGCGACACACTTCGCCACACACACAATATATGTAATAATAGCAATAGTATAGAAAAAAAGACAGGCACTGTTAAACCACAGCTCTTTCACCTGTTAACCACAAAATACATGTTTAAATACACCAGTAAGTTAACTAAAGAAACCAGTAAATGCAATGTACATTGTACAATATATATTTTAGTAAACTGTAATATACATTTAGTATGTGTACCAAATATACACATCTATATATATCTATATAAAATTTCATCGAGATTCTAGCCGCTTTAGCCACTAACACATCTCTCACTTGTGACGCACACACCGAGCCGCCATTTCACGCAATGCACTATACACTCATTAACAGCACACAAATAAACTTAATTTAACAAGTTAATGACTCGAACTAATAGTCAAATATAACATCTATATTATGAATACTCTTTCACAATTGATTATTTAAACCTGACATGAACACTTATAACTCAATTTAACATCAAGTGCACAGGGCTCATGAAATCGTACCTCTCCTCAAGTGACATTGCAGGAAAGAGGACGAACCTCCGATTGCACTGCTGTTTGAACCTCACTCCTACGTATGACGTCCGCCGACGTGCATACTGTGATGCTTACGTTTAGTAAGAGCATACAAACTTCTTTGTAAAATAAAATACCCCAAAACAAATAATAAAAATAAATAAAAAAACAAATAAATTGGTTTATAATCTGGTGTAACAACATATCCCTACTTCACCAGCATGTCTCTCCAGCGCCCCATCAGCGGCGGCACCAAACGACGATGACGGACAGGGAAGGTTAGAATGTACAGGTTTACACTGTAGCACATCATACGAAGGGCATACCTGTAGGACTGTAGTAGTGTGCTCCTCCACAGGCCTCTCCTCCAGTGTAACGCAGTGCGGTCCTGGGCATGGATATATGTCTCCAGATAATATCAAACAGATTGTGATGATCAGTGCAATGGTCCATTGTAGGCGTGAAGTTATCTTAATTTTTTTCCGTTTTTGTTTGTAAAGAGGGAGTTGAACTGATTATGATCTGTTTGAAGCTCACAACAGAGTTTTGAGGTGTTCCTGTTAAATTTCCACCAGGCCACAAACATGTCAGAAGGAGCAGTTTGATTCAGACTCATTGGCACTAAGCTGTGATTTACATGATATGAGTCAATGGGTTAAAAGCTTTCTGAATTTTAGAATGAGTAAGTCATCGTGATTTTGTCCATATGCTACACAAGCGACTGAGAGCTGAGAATTTGGTTCATATCAAAAGTAACTGTCATCATCAGTGTCCCCTTTGCTTCACGAGAGTGTGTGTGAGTGTGTGTGAGAGAGATGAGGCTGCTGCTAGTGATCAAAAACACCAGAAAAACACTGTCTTATTTACATTCATTTATGAACACTGTTAGTCTTTTGTAATTGCCTTCATTTTAAATGTGTGACTTGCTGGCCTAAACAGTTCAGAAAAATAATAAGTAATGTGTGTGAAAATAAATGCTGGTTTGATGTTTTATGAAGAGATAATTGTTTTAGCTGTGCTTAATTCACTACAGTTAAAGGTTTTTTCAAGCTCCAAAATTATAAACGCTAATAAACATTACTACTGCTCTTTGTTTTGTTCTCTACACAGGCTACATAGCTGTAATCTCACAGCTCAGTCCTGTGAGAGTTTATCATCAGCTCTACAATCCTCAAACTCCTTTCTGAGAGAGCTGGACCTGAGTAACAATGACCTGCAGGATTCTGGAGTGAAGCTTCTTTCTGATGGACTGAAGAGTCCAAACTGTCAGCTGGAGATACTGAGGTGAATGGTTTTAAAATAATTAACTATGCTATAATCAGACGCTGACTTAACCAATAAGCAAGGCAAGCGGCCCCCAAGAGACAAAACATTTGCAGAAATATTTATACAGATGTATGACCCACATGTCTAAGATAAATATTGTTTGGGGTGAGGGGAAGGGAATGGACTGTATGAAGATTGAATTTGCAACAGTTTCTAAAACTGTAAAATGCTTCTATTTCATGCATGATTTGCTTCTGACAGCACTGAACAAGCTAGCAGTGCCATCTAGTGGCTTTGCACCGTTAGCATCTCATGCTGGGTACACACCAAAATATTTTTTACAACTTATACAATTTTCAAAATGTGATAGACCACAAACATGAGGACAAAAAATCCTAGATTTAACCGTTTTGCTCCTATAGCGTGTGGTGTGCCATGATGTGACAAAGACAGCACACCACACACAGATTCTCAACCAGAGTCTTGACAAGACTTCAAAATAAGCATGGTGGACGATGTGCAGGAAGAAATTGCGATGATAGTGTTTGGAATGATTTTCACAGAAAATTCACGGGGGAAAAAAAGTTTTTTTTTTCATCCCTCCATCTCTGCTTCCACATCAATTTCACTTTGTGCTGCGCCATAACTGCGTTTGTTATGCTTCTGTCTTCTATCATCTCGCTTTCTGATTGGATATTGTTTCGTTTCACGTGATAATCTCCAGAGCGTGCGTGCATTTGTCCTCTGGGTTCAAAATTATCTGTAGAACCATCAAGATAATCAGGACATAGCTAGGATTGTCGGAAAGGGGGGAAATCGGCCCAAAATCAGCCCAATTATCTTTTGGTGTGTCCCCAGCATCAGCCAGGGTTCAAAATTAACACCACACACCAAATAGCGATTAACTTATCAGTTGGCTGGGATATTTTTTTCATTAATACTAACAATACATTGTTGAGTAGGGATGGGTACCGAAAAACCCAGGTATTAAACAGGCCCTGGTGCTGAATTATGCAAGACCGCTGAATAAGCTGATAAGCTCGGACATTATCGGTTCTGCTGTCGGTACTGGAGAAATTAAGAAAGTACACGTGCTATTTATTATTGCTATTAAGAAATTATACCATACCATACCATCTTCTTCCGCTTATCCGGGGCCGGGTCGCGGGGGCAGCAGTCTAAGCAGAGATGCCCAGACTTCCCTCTCCCTAGACACTTCCTCTAGCTTTTCCGGGGGGACACCGAGGCGTTCCCAGGCCAGCCGGGAGACATAGTCCCTCCAGCGTGTCCTAGGTCTTCCCCAGGGTCTCCTCCCAGTGGGACGCGCCCGGAACACCTTCCCGGGAAAGCGTCCAGGAGGCATCCAGAATAGATGCCACCTCAGCTGACCCCTCTCGATGTGGAGGAGCAGCGGCTCTACTCTGAGCTCCTCCCGAGTGATCGAGCTTCTCACCCTATTTCTAAGGGATCGCCCAGCCACCCTGCGGAGAAAGCTCATTTCGGCCGCCTGTATCCGGGATCTTGTCCTTTCGGGAATGACCCAAAGCTCATGACCATAGGTGAGAGTAGGAACGTAGATTGACCGGTAAATCGAGAGCTTCGCCTTGCAGCTCAGCTCTTTCTTAACCACGACAGACCGGTACATCGACCGCATTACTGCAGAAGCTGCACCGATCCGTCTGTCAATCTCCCGTTCCATCCTTCCCTCACTCGTGAACAAAACCCTAAGATACTTGAACTCCTCCACTTGAGGCAGGAACTCTCCACCAACCTGAAGTGGGCAAGCCACCCTTTTTCCGACTGAGGACCATGGCCTCGGATTTGGAGGTGCTGATTCTCATCCCAGCCACTTCACATTCGGCAGCAAACCGTCCCAGTGCATGCTGAAGGTCCTGGTGTTATGAGGCCAACATGACAACATCATCCGCAAAGAGCTTAAGAAATTATTATCTTGCAAATTTAATCTCGCCAGCCACTTCTATATATAGTATTGAACCATTTGTCTGTGATGCATTTTTGCTAAAGAGAGAGAGTGTGTGTGTGTGAGAGAGAGAGAGAGAGAGAGAGAGAGAGAGAGAGAGAGATCTTTCACGTGGAGCCACGGCGCGCACAACACAACAGCACTGCTTAATGAGTGACGATGAGGACAGAACTAAACATTCAAACAGTTACACTTTAGATCTTTCATATTAAACTAATTTTATTTTAGATTTAGATTTTGTCTTCCAATGATTATAAAAAAGAAGATATTTGAGGTATAACCATTAAAATCTAAAGCCGCATTCTGTCTAGCGCAACTTCCTTCCCTTCACACCGGTGCGCTGTCATTTCTCCCTAAAACCCAAACGTACCGTCAGAATCTGCATGATCGGTGATTGTTGTAAAATGTAGTCTATACTGTTGCTAAACTGCGGGACACGTTTTTATAATAAAAGGCTATTAAAAGTACCAAAACTGATGACAATAGATGCTGTTCCAAATGTGGCGCACGCTCCGAAACACACCGCAACGAGACAAGCAACGTATATCTTGGGCTTCGTGTGCGCATCTAAACGATCAAATATATACAAAAATGTCAAAATGGCCATCTTGGAGATTCACTTAAACAGTTTATTCACTTAAATACAGTTTGTCTTAACCCCCTAGGGTCGGCGGTATCGCCGGCGATACCAGCTAGCTTATTTTCTTATTAGTTCTAAAGAGATTTTTAATAATACTCTGTTGACTTTGATTTTACAAACAAATTTCACACATCAATCGATCCTGTTAAGTGGGTATTATTTTTGTGTATACTCACAATAAAAACAAAGTGTTGTGCTTTTTGAAAAAATAAAGAAAAATAAACATGATGCGAGTTCTGCCTACTCTGTGTCAGTGAAGTCAATTCTGAAACGTGTCCGAAAATGAACGGTAACTCAGCGAATACTCAGTCGAATACTCAACAATATAGTGTAGCAGCAAATAAATACAGATATAAACTTAATATCACTCAAATTAAAGGGGTGATGAACTGAGAAATCAAAGTTTCCTTGAGCTTTTGACATATAAGAGATCATCATACTATAATAATATCCTGTAAGTTTCAGAACTGAAAACTACCTTGTTAGTCCAATAAAAGCTTTTATAGACATCAGGCTCAGCAAACGACTCGTTTTTCAAAGTGGGGAACTATGACGTCAAAGAGGATAAAACACCGCCTCCACAAAAGAAGATAAACGCCTACTTCAACATGGCCTGTTTAGCCCTGCCCACCGATTCGCCCAAACATGCTAAATAACATAGGACGACATGATAATTGCTACCGGATCGAGCTACTTACAAGCAATAAACATGCTGTTGACTAAATATTGTGCAGTGCCTGTTTGTGGAAGAAGACAGTCATAAGCTTCCTTCGGATTCCAGCATGGTTAAACTTTATTAAATCAGTCAATCACAATTTCCCGACACGGATCTGCCAGCAACATGTAAGTAACCATGTGTACTCTAATGCCTGATCTGCGATCAGTGATTTCGGTGTAATTATTCAAGTTCAGATATTTCTCTTAAAATCATTCAATACTGTTTATGCATCAGTGACTAAACGATCAACTTCACATAATTTCTCGTAGTATTATGAAAATAATCTTTTTTTAAACTGTTATTAAATTATATAGCCTACAGAAAGCGATCAAAGAACGATCCCTTTCGCCCAAGCTGTCAATTAAACAGCACAGCGCGAGCCGCAAGAGCTTATCTGGATACTTACCAAACTCGTGATGAAATAATGACACTGTTACACTACACAACGAAGCTCTTACTGTGTACTCACATCGTGTTTGCATTGTAATTTGGTGTAAGCATTTGTGAGAGTGCAAAAATTGCGTTGCAATGATAAGATCTTTATTCACGCGATCAACAGACTGTCTGTCATCTGCTCAGTGCTCATCATGCTGCAACCTTTCATGTGATGGAATAGATTTAAATATAATGCTTATAACGATAACGATACTTTTCACGATTTGTTAATCTCGATAGCTGTAATAGTAAAAACGTAGTAAAAGTTTTCGAGAGAGTTCATGTAATACTAGCTATTTCATTGCAAGCATGTCAGCCAATCACAGCAGTGGGCGTTAACACTGAAGTCTCACAGCAGACACGCCCCTTAAAACGGAGCGTTCAAATCTGAGGCAGAAATCAGGCTTGGAAAAATGGCTTTTATTTATAAATTATGACATTTTTTTATGTAAAAATCATACTAACATTATAAGGGCACCCCAGGCAACATTATAAAATAATAAAACAATCCAGTTCATGACCCCTTTAAATAGATAGCTATTACAGATATTACAGATAGATATTACAGACGCTCACATCCACACATAAACACACCACTGACGTCTTCACTTCCAGGTGAAGAAGCTGTCAATCAAAAACTCAGTAGCCAATGAGAACACACTGTCCCTAGCCCCGCCCCCACGAGAGAAATGTGTCAGAACGGTGAACGAAAACTCAGGCAGCGTAAACGAAAACTCTGGAAGCGCATTTGTAAGTTCAGATCAGTGATTGAAATATGAGAAATAGTTAGCAAAACATGCAGTGCATTAAAAACGAAGTAAAAAAAATGCCTGCGATTTATTCTTTTTCAGTTTCAAAGATATTTTATTCAGTTTCAATTTATATTTTCATTAGTTTCTTGAAAAGCTACGTTCATTATTATTGGCACAAGAATAACTCCATATGAATGCAGCATTAGCCTAAACGCGATACATCCTCTGGACTAATCAGAATTCTCTCTCTCACCCTCAAATCACTCGCGCGTATCGTGCCAGACGCTCAATTCACGCGTTCGCACTGTGCTAAACGCCTCATTCGTGCCACAGGACCTCCAGATGCGGGTAAACTTGTCTTTACATTGACTTAACATGAAAATAACTTGTGCCAGACACTCTATTCACTTCAATAGCGCGTCCGCACCGCGCTAAATGCCTCATTTGCGCCGCAGGACCTCCAGTCTTTACATTGACTTAACATGAAAATCACTTGCGCCAGACACTCTATTCGCGTTTAGTGTGAACGCCACTCACTCTCTCACTCACACAAGGTCATGTCGTGATTTGTTTTATTTAAAGTGGACAATGGTTCTACTTTTTATGAGTTCGACACTTTTCTGAATGCCAATGTATTTATTACTGACTGACATTTTTTTTTTAAAGACAAACCATCAATTTTTTTAAAAAATTGATGGATTTATAGCGTTTTGAAAAAAAAACTTTGAATTTATCAACAATTTTGTTGTTTGATTTAATAATCATTGTTCAACGTGTTCAGACTGAGTCATAAAAACATTTTAACAGGATAAATTGAATATTCACAAAATGTGTGGGTCTAGGTAAAAAATGTAATTTTCCTGAAAACTACTTAAATGGATTTATAGCGTTTTGGAAAAGAGCTCCTCATATATAGCCTATATATAAATAATTAAAATAATTAAATGTTAAATTATGCACTCACAAAATGCATGTTCTCTTTTGCATACAGCGTAATTAGTGTAACATTTAATTAAAGCATATATGTATATATATATATATATATATATATACACAGTGAGGAAAATAAGTATTTGAACACCCTGCTATTTTGCAAGTTCTCCCACTTAGAAATCATGGAGGGGTCTGAAATTGTCATCGTAGGTGCATGTCCACTGTGAGAGACATAATAAAAAAAAATCCAGAAATCACAATGTATGATTTTTTAACTATTTATTTGTATGATACAGCTGCAAATAAGTATTTGAACACCTGAGAAAATCAATGTTAATATTTGGTACAGTAGCCTTTGTTTGCAATTACAGAGGTCAAACGTTTCCTGTAGTTTTTCACCAGGTTTGCACACACTGCAGGAGGGATTTTGGCCCACTCCTCCACACAGATCTTCTCTAGATCAGTCAGGTTTCTGGGCTGTCGCTGAGAAACAAGGAGTTTGAGCTCCCTCCAAAGATTCTCTATCGGGTTTAGGTCTGGAGACTGGCTAGGCCACGCCAGAACCTTGATATGCTTCTTACAGAGCCACTCCTTGGTTATCCTGGCTGTGTGCTTCGGGTCATTGTCATGTTGGAAGACCCAGCCTCGACCCATCTTCAATGCTTTAACTGAGGGAAGGAGGTTGTTCCCCAAAATCTCGCAATACATGGCCCTGGTCATCCTCTCCTTAATACAGTGCAGTCGCCCTGTCCCATGTGCAGAAAAACACCCCCAAAGCATGATGCTACCACCCCCATGCTTCACAGTAGGGATGGTGTTCTTGGGATGGTACTCATCATTCTTCTTCCTCCAAACACGTTTAGTGGAATTATGACCAAAAAGTTATATTTTGGTCTCATCTGACCACATGACTTTCTCCCATGACTCCTCTGGATCATCCAAATGGTCATTGGCAAACTTAAGACGGGCCTTGACATGTGCTGGTTTAAGCAGGGGTTTAAAAAAAGTTTAAAAAAGATTCTTTTGGGAAACGCAGTCAAGATCAGTGTGTGATAGTAACGCCTGATTGCCACACTAATGTCATGTGGACTGTTGCTGTATGTCTTTGTAGATTGTCTGGCTGTATGGTGACAGAGGAAGGCTGTGGTTATGTGTCTTCATCTCTGAGTTCAAACCCCTCACACCTGAGAGAGCTGGATCTGAGCTACAATCACCCAGGAGATTCAGGAGTCAAGCTGCTCACTGATAAACTGGAGGATCCAAACTACAGACTGAATAAACTCAAGTATGTATAGCATGAAGAGTTGATTAAACAACTCCAAAAAACAGCATTTCAATCTTCATTTATTACTCATATTACTAAATTTGCAAACATTCTTATTGAGAATTTACAGAGGTTTAGATCTAGTTATGCTATGGGCTGTTGAATGCTTCACTCTGATTGGCTGACGAACATTATAAGGTGTGCAATTATTTACAGTAAACGGACAGGTAAACTAGTTCTACGCAGGTCTTGACTGCATTACAATTCTATATCACTTTGCAAAATGATCTCAGTTATTTCAGAGGTCCTGACAGCCTACAACAGCAAAATAACCAAAACCCACAAAGAAAATATAACAAACAACAGGATATTAATCACAAACCATTTTCATGATTTTCCTACAAAATACATTTTTATTCACTTTATCCCGCTCTCCCATAAAAACCCACACTCAGAGTACAGACACACACACTCTCCCATAAAAACCCCCACACAGAGTACAGACACACACACTCATACAAGTGCACAGAATTTTGTTGTCAGCGCTGCCCTGAGATTTCATCAGTAAAATAGTTTTGCAACTTATGTAGAATGTCTGAAAGGGGGCCTGTGTTAGGTGAGGTACAGTGGGGTGACGCATGTGCACATACCCGACTTTTCTTATTTCAAAATATATTAATTGGCATTCTGAGCAGATACAACATCTTGTATATATAAAAATTAAATGAACCACAGCTCTGCTTATCCCTAATGCCCCAAGTACAACAACACTACACATACAATACATATAACAATAAAAATACTATAAGTGTAATAGTTAAACAATACAATAAGTGTACAAAATAATAAAATACAATGCAATATAAAGAAAAGGATTATATATACAGTATATATATATATATATATATATATATATATATATAGAGAGAGAGAGAGAGAGAGAGAGAGAGAGAGAGAGAGTTTATCCTCATCTGCGTTTTCAAGTGTGAGATCAATGTTTCATCAAACTGTGCTGGGCGCATATATAGGAGGAATATACTAAATCTATTTAATAATCCCACTCTATTTCAAGTATAGTGAACCCCAGCTCTTGTTCCCAAGTATTTTTAAGTGAAATAGAGTCAAGTCAAGTCAAGTCAACTTTATTTATATAGCGCTTTTCACAATACAGATTGTATCAAAGCAGCTTCACAGTATTAAATAAAATAGTACATCAGTGTTTGTTTCTGGTGTAAAACATCCACGTTTGGTAATGCTGATCAATAGCACTGTTGAATCGATTAATCAAATTAAGTATCCCCAACTGAGCAAGCCAAAGGCAACAGTGGCAAGGAACCGAAAAACTCCATCAGGTGACCTAATGGAGAAAAAAAAAAAAAAAACCTTGGGAGAACCCAGGCTCAGTCGGGGGCCAGTTCTCCTCTGGCGTTTATGAAGTAGAGACCGGATTTAACTGTAAGATTAAAATATTATATGAACGCCTGGCTGAAGAGATGCGTCTTTAATCTAGTTTTAAACTGGGAGAGCGAGTCTGAGCAACGAACAGTATCAGGAAGACTATTCCAGAGTTTTGGAGCTAAATGTGAAAATGCTCTCCCTCCTTTGGTGGATCTGGATATCCTAGGTATGACCAAAAGCCTCGAATTTAGTGATCTTAAAGAGCGCGATGGATTATAGGGCGATAGAAGATCCGTTAAATAAACTGGAGCTAAGCCGTTTAGGGCTTTATAAGTCAGTAGCAATACCTTGTAATTAATACGGAACTTTATAGGTAACCAATGTAGTGATGATAAAATTGGTGTTATATGGTCAAATTTTCTTGATCTAGTAAGAACTCTAGCGGCGGCATTTTGGACTAACTGTAGCTTGTTTATTGAGGATGCAGGACAACCAGCTAATAAAGCATTACAGTAATCTAGTCTCGAGGTCATGAATGCATGATCTAACTTTTCTGCATCAGAAACTGATAGCATATTACGTAACTTAGCAATGTTTCTAAGGTGGAAAAAGGCTGTTCTTGTAACATATGAAATATGATTTTCAAAAGACAAGTTACAATCTAATATAACACCCAGGTCTTTTACTGTAGAGGATAAAGTAACAGGACACCCTACTATGTTAAAGTTGTATTGTAAGAGGTTTTGTGGGCGTTTTTTTGAACCGATAAGTATTACCTCTGTCTTATCTGGATTTAATAAAAGAAAATTGCGCGTCATCCAATCTTTTATATCTTTAACACACTCTGTCAATTTGGATAATTTAGCGTTTTCATCCGGCCGTGATGAAATATATAGTTGAGTGTCATCAGCATAACAATGGAAACTAAGTCCATAATTCCTTATAATATTTCCAAGTGGCAGCATATATATTGAGAATAATAGAGGGCCTAACACAGATCCTTGCGGCACTCCATAGTTTACTGAAGTTATGATCGATTTTTCTCCATTTAAATAGACAAAATGGTAGCGGTCTGATAAGTATGATCTGAACCAGCTTAATGCTTGTCCTTGAACACCAGTATAATTTTGTAGTCGATCTAAGAGTATTGTATGATCTATAGTATCGAACGCAGCACTAAGATCAAGTAAAACGAGTATTGAGATACAGCCTTGGTCAGAAGCTAAGAGTAAATCATTTGTGATTTTAACGAGCGCAGTTTCAGTGCTATGGTGCGGCCTGAACCCAGACTGAAACTTTTCATAGATGTCATTTGCTGACATAGCTGGCACGTCATCTTGTAAGAAAGAGCCCAGTTGGGCAGACACAACTTTTTCTAATATTTTGGACATAAATGGAAGATTTGAAATGGGTCTATATTTTGCTAGGTTATTTGGGTCTAATTGTGGTTTCTTAATGAGTGGTTTTATAACTGCCAATTTAAATGTTCTTGGAACATAACCTAAAGATAAAGACGAGTTAATAATATTGAGGAGAGGCTCTTCCACTATAGGTAACACTTTTTTCAATAGTTTAGTTGGTATGGGATCTAATAAACATGTTGTTGTTTTAGAGGAAATGATAAGTTTATTTAACTCTTTTTGTTCTATAGTTGTAAAGCACTGTAATTGTTCTTGAGGGGTGATAATCGAGGCTGAGTTATAAGGCGCGATTGAGGATTGAACGTTTACAATTGTGGATCTGATGTTTTCTATTTTCTCAGTGAAAAAATTCATGAAATCATTACTACTAAACTGTAACGGGATATTTTGTTCAGGAGACATCTGTTTATTTGTTAGTCTAGCCACGGTGTTAAATAAGAACCTAGGATTGTTTTGGTTGTTTTCTATTAGTTTGCGGAGGTGCTCAGCCCTGGCCGCTTTTAGGGCCTTTTTATAGCGTGACATACTGTCTTTCCAAGCGATTCTAAAAACCTCTAAATTAGTTTGTTTCCATTTACGCTCTAAATTACGGGTTTCTCTCTTTAGAACACGAGTAGTATTGTTGTACCATGGTGCTTTAATTTTCTCTCTGACCTTTTTTAGTCTCATAGGTGCAACAATATCCAATTTTCCAGAGAGAATGGTGCTCATAGTGCTGGTTAGTTCGTCTAGTTCATCTGTTTGTTTGGGTTCAGGCAGCAGCTGAGATAGATCCGATAAGCAATTTGAAAAATTATCTATGGTGGATGGAAGGATTGTTCTGCCTAATCGATAACGTGGCGCAGCATGATATATTACCGGGGTATGTAATATGCAAGTTACCATGTAATGGTCAGTTACATCATCACTTTGTGGAATGATATCTATATCGGTTAGATCGGTTCCATGTGATATAATTAAATCGAGTGTATGATTAAGACGATGAGTTGGTCTGGTAACGTTTTGCTTAACCCCAAAGGAGTTTAATAAATCTATAAACGCAGTCCCTAACGTATCATTTTGATTATCTACGTGTATGTTAAAATCTCCAACAATTAATACTTTATCGACATTGACCAATAGATCTGAGAGAAAATTTGCAAATTCTTTTAGGAAATCAGCGTAAGGCCCTGGTGGTCTATATACGGTAGCCAAGGCTAAAGATAATAGGGATGTTTTTCTATCATCTAAGAGCGTAACATTTAGTACAAGTACTTCAAATGAAATAAACTTATAACCCGTTTTCTGAGTAACATTGAGAATATCTCTATAGATTGTTGCAACACCGCCGCCACGACCAATCAGACGGGGCTCGTGCTTATAGGAGTATCCTGATGGAGTAGACTCATTTAGACCGAAATAATCATTTGGTTTAAGCCAGGTTTCAGTAAGGCAAAGTACATCGATGCTATTATCTGTGACTATTTCATTTACAATAACTGCCTTAGGTGTGAGTGATCTAATGTTTAAAAGACCTAGCTTTAGAAATTGTTTTTGTTTATTAATAGCAACATTTTCTGTTTTAATAACAATTAGATTTTTCCTAGATCCTGCAGTAGATTTATTATTTGATCGCACTAAACGAGGAATAGGCACAGTTTCTATGCAATGTTCTACACTAGTATTTATATCAGTTAATTTGGTGCAGCAGAGACTATGATTTGGACTTTTGGTTACTAGTCAAAAGGTATTTAACATTTTGGAGATGTTATCTGACAGAAGATCCGCTCCGAATCTGCTTGGGTGTAAGCCATCAGCACGGTAAAGCCTGGGACGCTCCCAAAACAGATTCCAATTATTTACAAAGGGCAGTTTCTGCTCATTGCCCCATAACGTTAACCATTCATTTAGCGTGAATAATCTACTAAACTTGTCATGTCCTAGACGGTACGTGGGAAGCGGTCCTGACACAATGATCGTTGTTTCAGGCGATGTGCTGCGTACCGTCTCGATCAGATTCCTGAAGTCTTTCTTCAGAACTTCCGTCTGGCGCAGCCTGATGTCACTCCCGCGTGCAATACCAAAGTTCTGACGCGCTCGTTATCGTTCAGAATATCGGGAACGCGAGCAGCGATTTCAGAAACACGAGCACCAGGAAAGCAGTGACTGTGCACCTTATTTTTACCTGATGTAGCATGGACGTGCCGAACAATGGAATCACCGATGATCACAGCATCGCGTTCTGTTTCGCGAAGAGGGGAGAAGCGGTTTTGTGTGGATAACTCAAAAACCGGGAGGGTCGGAGAGGGTCTTGGTCTAGACCTGACTCGCGTCTTCCGCTGCGGAAATATCCAGGCTTCGTGGTGGCGTGTTGGAGCCGGAGTGAACGAGACCATGGCTGATCGCGACCTTGGCGCTTGGGACCGATGCCGAGTAACGCACGGAGTAGACGAGGCCGGAATCAGCGGGTTAGTAACATTAATCTCTGATTTGTGAGCATCGGCGCGTGATGTTTCAAGAGCCAAACGCCGGTCTATCAGCTCGGCCTGTCTCACTAAAAGGTCGTGGATCTGTTTCTCAACAGCTTCCAGCTCAGACTGCACCGCGTGCAGCTCAAATGTGTCCTCACCTGCACCAAAAGGTAGACTACATACATCTGATATATTCGCCATTTTAACAGATGGACAGTAAGTTAGCAACGACACTACCAGTGATGCTATCAATTAATACTAATTTCTGACAAACGTCTTAGATATAATCCGTCTTTTTAGTGGTACGGGTGTAGAGTAGACGCACGATAGGTGAAAAATGTTTGTAAGTGAGTGTTGAGAAGACGCGTTCAGCCATGATCCCCGGGAGTAACCTATAAGAGTATCCAGCGTTGGATCACTAACAGGCTTGAGACACGTCTGCTCAACAGTCCGCGTTGTAACTATGAGGTTTGAGCAGTAGTGCTTCTCAGTGAGGAAAAGTAGAAAATGTTTGTTGTAAGTAAGTTTAAAGAGTAAAATCAAGAATTATAAATCAAATCGATGGAGCTCCAAAGACAACAACGCGTTCAGACGTAGAGGGGTGAAGATTTAATTTTATAAACATCAATTAAAGAATCAAGAAGAATTCTAAAGATATCTGTGTGTTTTCAGGGATGAATACGCCTAGATATCTGAATCCTTCCTGAGCCTATGTTGGGAAAGTGTCTCAGCTGCTAAATTGATAGGGAACAATTAGCTCTTTTGAAGATACAATTTGTAACCAGAGTTTGCCAAATTATTTAAAAATCTCGAGGATTGGCAGTAATGATGAAATTTGGTTAATTATAAATAAAAGAAGGTTGTCTGCATAACTGGACAGTTTATAAGAGGTTCCAAACTGGGTAATGCCCTGAAACTTTTTTTCTCACTTTTCTCACACTTGACGTGTGCCTCGATGAAGGGGATAGGCTTTAGAAATTGTAGCATTGGTTTGCACAGATGCTACAGGGGAGGAGTATAGTAATCAAATCGATGATATAAAATTGGAGCTGAAACCAAATTTATTTAAACTCAAAAACAAATACTCCCACTCTACCCTGTTGGATGCCTTCTCAGCATCAAGAATGGTATTAAAAAGTCTTCTGGTATTATTAAATGAGTGTCTCCCAGTCATGAAACCTGTCTGGTCAGGGGAAATAACAGCAGGCAATATTTGCTGAAGGCGAAGGGCAAAAACCTTAGATAAAATTTTATAGTCCACATTTAACAATGAATTTTGTCTGTAGCTTAAGAAAGATAAAGAACCATTGTGTTTTGCAGTAGCTACAATGTAATGGATGCCTAAGACATGGTTGTTGGGAGCCGGCCTGAAAGAAAGGCCTCATTATATACTCTTTGTAGAATTGGGGCTAAATTGGGGCTCAAATACGATGGTAAAAGCATCAGGGCCAGGATATTTGCCATTCTGAAGTGAATAATTGCCTCTTGTACTTCTGTGGTAGACACAGGCCTGCCCAAATCATTTGTGGAGCCATCGTTAACACAGGGGAATATTAGTTGATCAAAATGTTTGGGCTATTCCAAAATTTTGAGTTACATTCTGAGGAAAAAGGATTAGAATAGTATTTTGAAAATAATCTAATTAATTTCCTCTTGGTCAGAAACTTCCACCACTAGAAGATTTAATTTTAGAGAACAGTCTAGATGCACGGACAGTTCAAGATTGAAAATGCAAGTGATTTGCCAGCTTTTTCACCAAATAAAAATAATGCTGCCTAACACTTTGAACGATTTGTTTTTATTTGATATAAATCTTTAAAATGTTCTGCAAAAGTGTTGTTTATCTCTCTAGGATTAGTTACTAAGTCTTTTGTAGGTGAATAAATATTATCAATAATAGCCCTAGCTTCACTTTGTCTGAGTTGTAAAGCCAATAACTTACTGGGTCTTGGCCCATAAGAATTCTGCCAGACTCATATGCATAATGAATCCAGCCTTTCTTCAAAGCAAATCATTTAGTTTAGACTAATATTAGACTAATATAGAAAGAGTTCTTTAATACATTTTCAACAGATCTTAATCATTTTCTCTTCAACTTGATGGTTTTGGAGAGGCAAATTTGTTCTAATTCCTCAATTTGTAACTTTCATACTTTGTTTAAATTTGATGAAAAAGAGATAACAAAATCTCCAATAAAGCCTTTTGTGGCCATCCATACCATCATGTGATTATCCATGCTATTAAGGGTTATGTTCAAAAAGTCTTTCAACTTATCTTTGAAATCTTTTAAAAACCCAGAATCTTGTAGTCAAGTCAAGTCAAGTCAAGTTTATTTATATAGCGCTTTTCACAACACATGTTGTATCAAAGCAGCTTCACAGTAATAAATTAGAACAATACATCAATGTTTGTTTCTAGTGGAACGTCTATGTTTGGTAATGCTGATCAATAGTATCGTTGATTGATTAATTAAATTAAATATCCCCAAATATCCCCAACTGAGCAAGCCAAAGGCAACAGTGGCAAGGAACCGAAAAACTCCATCAGGTGACCTAATGGAGAAAAAAAAAACCTTGGGAGAACCCGGGCTCAGTCGGGGGGCCAGTTCTCCTCTGGCGTTTATGAACTAGAGGTCGGATTTAACTGTAGGATTAAAAGTATTATATGAATGCCTGGCTGAAGAGATGCGTCTTTAATCTAGTTTTAAACTGGTAGAGCGAGTCTGAGCAACGAACATTATCCGGAAGACTATTCCAGAGTTTTGGTGCTAAATGTGAAAATGCTCTCCCTCCTTTGGTGGACCTAGATATCCTAGGTATGACCAAAAGCCTCGAATTTAGTGACCTTAAAGAGCGCGATGGATTATAGGGCGATAGAAGATCCGTTAAATAGACTGGAGCTAAGCCGTTTAGGGCTTTATAAGTCAGTAGCAATACCTTGTAATTAATACGGGACTTTATAGGTAACCAATGTAGGGATGATAAAATCGGTGTTATATGATCATATTTTCTTGATCTAGTTAGAACTCTAGCGGCGGCATTTTGGACTAACTGTAGCTTGTTTATTGAGGATGCAGGACAACCGGCTAATAACGCATTACAGTAATCTAGTCTCGAGGTCATGAATGCATGAACTAACTTTTCTGCATCAGAAACAGATAGCATATTACGTAGCTTAGCAATGTTTCTAAGGTGGAAAAAGGCTGTTCTTGTTACATATGAAATATGATTTTCAAAAGACAGGTTGCAGTCTAATATAACACCCAGGTCTTTTACTGTAGAGGATGAAGTAACAGGACATCCTACTATGTTAAAGTTGTATTGTGAGAGGTTTTGTGGGTGGTTTTTTGAACCGATAAGTAGTACCTCTGTCTTGTCTGGATTTAATAAAAGAAAATTATGCGTCATCCAATCTTTTATATCTTTAACACACTCTGTCAATTTGGATAATTTAGCATTTTCATCTGGCCGTGATGAAATATAGATTTGAGTGTCATCAGCATAACAATGGAAACTAATTCCATGTTTCCTTATAATATTTCCAAGTGGCAGCATATATATTGAGAATAACAGAGGGCCTAACACAGATCCCTGTGGCACTCCATAGTTTACTGGAGTTATGATAGATTTTTCTCCATTTAAATAAACAAAATGGTAGCGGTCAGATAAATACGATCTAAACCAGCTTAATGCTTGTCCTTGAACACCAGTATAATTTTGTAGTCGATCTAAGAGTATTGTATGATCTATAGTATCGAACGCAGCACTAAGATCAAGTAAAACTAATATTGAGATACAGCCTTGGTCAGAAGCTAAAAGTAAATCATTTGTGATTTTAACGAGCGCAGTTTCAGTGCTATGATGCGGCCTGAATCCAGACTGAAACTTTTCATAGGTGTCATTTTCTTGTAAGAAAGAGCCCAGTTGAGCGGACACAACTTTTTCTAGTATTTTAGACATAAAAGGTAGATTTGAAATGGGTCTATAATTTACTAGATTATTCGGATCTAATTGTGGTTTCTTAATGAGAGGTTTTATAACTGCCAGTTTAAATGTTTTTGGAACATAACCTAAAGATAAAGACGAGTTAATAATATTGAGGAGAGGCTCTTCCACTACAGGTAACACTTCTTTCAATAGTTTAGTTGGTATAGGATCTAGTAAACATGTTGTTGTTTTAGATGAAGTAAAAAGTTTATTTAACTCTTTTTGTTCTATAGTTGTAAAGCACTGTAATTGTTCTTGCGGGGTGATAATTGAGGCTGAATTATAAGGCGCGATTGAGGATTGAACGTTTACAATTGTGGTTCTGATGTTTTCTATTTTCTCAGTGAAGAACTTCATGAAATCATTACTACTAAACTGTAATGGAATATTTTGTTCAGGAGACATCTGTTTATTTGTTATTCTCGCCACGGTGTTAAATAAGAACTTAGGATTGTTATGGTTGTTTTCTATTAGTTTGCGTAGATGCTCAGCCCTGGCCGCTTTTAGGGCCTTTTTATAACGTGACATACTGTCTTTCCATGCGATTCTAAAGACCTCTAAGTTGGTTTGTTTCCATTTACGCTCTAAATTACGGGTTTCTCTCTTTAGAACACGCGTAGTATTGTTGTACCATGGTGCTTTACTTTTCTCTCTGACCTTTTTTAATCTAATGGGTGCAACAATATCCAATGATCCAGAGAGAATGGTGCTCATAGTGCTAGTTAATTCCTCAAGTTCATCTGTTTGTTTGGGTTCACTGAGCAGCTGAGACAGATCCGATAAGCTGTTTGAAAAATTATCTATGGTGGATGGAAGGATTGTTCTGCCTAATCGATAACGCGGCGCAGCATGATATATTACAGGAGTACGTAATATGCAAGTTACCATGTAATGGTCAGTGACATCGTCACTTTGTGGAATGATATCTATATCGGTTCGATCGGTTCCATGTGATATAATTAAATCGAGTGTATGATTAAATCGGTGAGTCGGTCCGGTAATGTTTTGCTTGACCCCAAAGGAGTTTAATAAATCTGTAAACGCAGCCCCTAACGCATCATTTTGATTATCTACATGGATATTAAAGTCTCCAACAATTAATGCTTTATCGAAGTTAACTAATAGGTCTGAGAGAAAATCTGCAAACTCTTTTAGGAAATCAGCGTAAGGCCCAGGCGGTCTATATACGGTAGCCAAGGCTAGAGATAATAGGGATGTTTTTCGAACATCTAAGAGCGTAACATTTAGTACAAGTACTTCAAATGAAATAAACTTATAACCCGTTTTCTGAGTAACATTGAGAAAATCTCTATAGATTGTTGCAACACCGCCGCCACGACCATTCAGACGGGGCTCGTGCTTATAGGAGTATCCTGCTGGAGTAGACTCAATTAAACCGAAATAATCATTTGGTTTAAGCCAGGTTTCAGTAAGGCAAAGTACATCGAAGCTATTATCTGTGACTATTTCATTTACAATAACTGCCTTAGGTGTGAGTGATCTAATGTTTAGAAGACCTAGCTTTAAAAATTGTTTTTGATTACCAATAGCAACATTTTCTGGTTTAATAACAATTAGATTTTTTCTAGATCCTGCAGTAGATTTATGATTTGATCTCACTAAACGAGGAATAGACACAGTTTCTATGCAATGTTCTACACTATTTATATCAGTTAAATTGGTGCAGCAGAGACTATGATTTGGACTTTTGGTTACTAGTCAAAAGGTATTTAACATTTTGGAGATGTTATCTGACAGAAGATCCGATCCGAATCTGCTTGGGTGTAAGCCATCAGCACGGTAAAGCCTAGGACGCTCCCAAAACAGATTCCAATTATTTACAAAGAGAAGTTTCTGCTCATTGCACCATGACATTAACCATTCATTAAGCGCAAATAATCTACTAAACTTTTCATGACCCAGTCGGTACGTGGGAAGCGGTCCTGACACAATAATCGTTATATCAGGCGATGTGCTGCGTACCGTATCGATCAGATTCCTGAAGTCTTTCTTCAGAACCTCCGTCTGGCGCAGTCTGATGTCGGCCCCTCCCGCGTACAGGACCACGGTTCCGACGCGCTCGTTCAGAATCTCGGGAACGTGAGCAGCGATTTCAGAAACACGAGCACCAGGAAAGCAGTGACTATGCACCTTACTTTTATTTAACGTAGCGTGTACGTGTCGAACGATGGAATCGCCGATGATCACAGCATCGCGTTCTGTTTCGCGAAGAGGGGAGAAGCGGTTTTGTGTGGATATCTCGAAAACCGGGAGGGTCGGAGAGAGTTTTCTTGGTCTAGACCTGGCTCGCGTCTTCCGCTGCGGAAAAATCCAGGCTTCGTGATGGCATGTTGGAGCCGGAGTGAACGAGACCATGGCTGATCGCGACCTCGACGTTCGGGACCGATGTTGAGGAACGCACGGAGTAGACGAGGTTGGAGTCAGCGGGTTAGTAACGTTAATCTCTGATTTGTGTGCCTCGGCACGTGATGTTTCAAGAGCTAACCGCCGATCTATCAGCTCGGCTTTTCTTACTAAAAGGTCGTGGATCTGTTTCTCAACAGCTTCCAGCTCAGACTGCACCGCGTGCAGCTCAAATGTGTCCTCACCTGCACCAAAAGGTAGACTACTTACATTTGATATATTCGCCATTTTAACAGATGGACAGTAAGTTAAGTTAGCAACGACGCTACCAGTGGTGCTATCAATATTAATACTAATTTATGGCTTAAGTCTTGGATATAATCCGTCTTTTCAGTGGTACGGGTGTAGAGTAGACGCACGATAGGCGAAAAAATGTTTGTTTGTAAATGAGTGCGGAGAAGACGCGTTCAGCCGTGATCCACGGACGTAACCTATAAGAGTATCCAGCGTTGGATCACTAGGCTTGAGACGCGTCTGCTCAACAATCCGCGTTATAACTATGAGGTGAGGAAAAGTAGAAAATGTTCGTTGTAAGTGAGTTTAAAGAGAAATCAAGAATTATAAATCAATCGATGGAGCTCCAAAGACAACAACGCGCTCAGACGCGACGCATGCGCATTCGAGAAGAGATGTAGAAGAGAATTTGTAGAAGAGATATATTAAATTGCCATCTTGGAGATCTATCATGTGAGCAGTAAATACACTTGGTCAGCAGCGGGTTGTGGTCAGATATTACAGCAGGAAGGATTGTGATGCTCTCAAAACACATCCTGAATTCACGAGATCATAGAATATAGTCTATTCTGGAATGTGTCTGATGCCTCGAAGAGAAGAAAGTGTAATCTCCAACCAAAGGATTCTGAACATGCCATACATCTATGTTAACCACTGAAAAGAAATAGCATCAAAAACTTCTGGGGCAAAGACAGAAACAAAAGCTATTTTCTTGCCCTGGATGCTTGTACAGAAATAGCTCAACCTGCCATATTTATCATTTAATTTCTCAATAATAAGAGGAAGGTTTCGTTTAATGAGTATAAGAGACTAGCCTGGAAGCCAGCCGAACTTAGCCCCGCCCACACAATTTTTAGGTTGGGAAGTTCGGTCTGGACTTGATCCATTGAGGAGCTATTATGCCCGAACAAAAATTGTTCGGACCAATCAAATTGTCAGGGCGGGCTTTATACGATGATGGACAGATGAGCAACGGTAACGCAATCATCCACGTCATCAAAGAGTGCTTGGGTTGAATCATAGGGGTTGAATTCGTTTACAACAAAGATGACTGCCGCTGGAGAATTGAGATTTCACGAGTCCACACTTACAAATAAGTCAGATAGAATAGATGCATATTTGGCGTGCTGTCCGAGGAGAGGCTCCGAGCTCGGTATTCGGCCCGAACCCAAAGTACTCCCCCCGTATTCCAGGCTGTGGAAGAACAAGCCGAGAGTGAGTGGAGGGATGCTGAAAACTGTCAAGGAATGTTAGGTGAGTTGACAGAGAATAAATATATGCTTCCTCTCATGCTGATAGGGTAGACATGGTAATTGTTTGATGAGAAGCTGATTGGATTGATTATTTGACCGTCCTCTTCCCGAACTTTATGAAACATCATGTGTAGATTCCGCCATCGTGTCTGTTATAGAAGATATCGACAGCGCATTCATTTTAAAAGAGGAACAGAGAACCGCGATCAAGGCATTTGTCGATCGGAAACATGAATGAAAAACATACTTCACTTACTCCGTTGCTCTAATTGGTTGTACGTCTATCCAATTGAGTGCAGAGGCATTTTTTTCCTGGTTCGGTTGAAACACGCCCCATAATCACAGCCCAATGGAGCAGTATCAGACTCACATTCTGACTAAAATCTGAGTATGACGACGTCAGGCTAATAAGAGACCCTTTGGTTTTTGTTTCATCGCTGGACTTGAAACCAAGAGCGCTTTCTGAAGAGTAAAAAGCTAACTCTGTTGTGTGCCGGCGTCCCTTTGTCACGTGTTACATCATGACGGAGCAAAAATCAGGATTGGATTAATTTCTAAGGGCGTTCCAAAAAATGTCTTAGTCGACACAGATCGAGTTCTGTTAACCTGTTAACCGTTGCCAGAGCGCGGGCGCACTGAAGCGGTTTTATTTATATATAGTTCAAAGTTACTATCAGATTTAATGTTATACCTTGACAAACTATACATCATTAAAAAGATATAAGACTCAAGTTTCAGAATTTGACCACTATTGTATTCTGAGAAACTTATAGCGACAGTTATTTCTTAATTTGTGTCAGGAGTTATGAAATGAAAAAATGAGTCGATACCTTTGATATGAATTATGCGCGTCAGCCGCTTTCATTCATAAAAAAACTCCTGTGCCGTCGTCATGACAGCGATACACAAAACAACGTCCTTCTAGGCTTTAGCTCAAAAATGTGCAGATTTGGAGAAATATTGATATATTCTCATAGGTTTACATCAGATTTCTATAGACAGGAATAATATTTCTTGAATTTATACCCAAATGCGTCGATGTAATCATTATGAGCGTTTGCATACTCTGTTAATGTGTTTTCAATTCATACCAATAGCCTGAGGGCGCCCTCGCCGCCCTGTGCACAGTATTAGAACATGAAGAAGTGCCATAATCATGTGACAATCCAGGAAGCCTCGAACACACACACAGCTAACAAGAGATCGCGCTGTAACTATGGCTGTAACATGCAGATACAGACATTTTGAAGACAATAAACATGTTTGCTATGATATTTGAGTTACCTGTGTTTTTCAATCCATGCCAGGTATTTCCATAATAATAGATTATATTTATAATGTAATGCTAATCTATATAGAATCGTTGTGCAGAACACTATCCAATAGTATATTTTCTGTCTGATTTTTTATCTGAAGCCAAATTAGATCACAGAAAATTATTTAAAATACTCGATTTGCTTTATAAAGTAAGTTTATAAGCACAAACATGGTTTTAATCTCATAAATTGTCGTGTATTGATGGTGTGCTAAGCTAACATGCTAGCTATCCCTAGGTGCACCTGCCACCTAGAAGTTATATTTTTATTATTTTTTGAATGCTTACTGAAATGTTTCTTTATTCAAAAAATGCATTTGATACAGTTTAAAATGTAAGGGTGAACTTTGAGAAAAGAAATTAGTGACTGAAACCATATGAATAGCCTGTGAATAGCCAGTCGTTAGTAACTATAATGCAGACAAAAGAAATGCATATTTACAGCCATAACCAGGCTGGAAAGGTGTGAATGTGTGCAGGGGGAGACTGAGACTGAATGGGGCTCGTTTGCACCACAAAACAATAAAGACAATATACTGGATAGATGGTTAGAAGATGGCAATAAAAATCAGTAGCATTTTAGCATCAAATCAAAATAAAGTCACATGACATGGTCTTGAAAAACATTTCACTAAATACAGAGTTTTGGACTTATTATCTTAAGATTTTAACCCCCTGAGGTCGACGGTATCGCCGGCGATACCAGCTCGCTTTTTTTTCAGTTCAGTTCAAAAGAAATTAATTTTGCTCTGTGGACTTTGATATTACAAGCAAGTTTCATACATCAATCGATTCTGTTAAATGTGTATTATTTTTGTGTATACTCACAATAAAAACAAAGTGTTGTGCTTTTTGCCAAATAAAGAAAAATAAACGTGATGCGAGTTCTGCCTTCTATCTGTCAGTGTAGTCCATTCTGAAATGCGTCCGAAAATGAACAATAACTCAGCGAATACTCAGTCAAACAGGCAAACAGACATACAGGCATGAAGCTTGAATTCTCTTCTCTTAAATGAAGTAATTTATATAAAAAACAAATATTCTCATCTTGTGAAATCTGTATTAAAAGAGAGCGATTCTAGTCGACCTCATTACAACTAATTCAAATGTAATGTGACTCCGCCTACGGAGAGCGCGCGCTATTCAAACGCAAATGAATGAGGCAATCCGCGCAATCCTGTGAACGCCCCCATATCAGCTCGAGAAACACAAGTTTATTCAGATCATTACTTTAACACCGTCTCGTAGCGCTGTGAGGAATAACAATAATGAAAAAAGTACCTCAGAAGCGCGGGTATATCGAGGAGCGAGCTGAGGAATACTGTAAGTTTTTTTTTCTTCTCACATGAATCGGGTTTCTGTTTATGAATGAATGAACGGCAGAGATGCGCGCTGTTTCGCAAAAAGACAGTTTAAATTTAAATTGCGTCTCTGTGTGAATGAATGATGATGTTTTAGCAAACTGTATTGCCGTACTGAGTTGAGTAAAAATCGACAGAAATATGTTGAAATAAAATGTAGGCTATTTGTATAAGCAACGTTTTAAACTGAAAATTAACATTTATATGCCCTAATATTTCATAAAAACAACGTTACAGTCAGGCGTTTCTGTTTGTGTATGAATGTTTCGGTTTTAGCTAACTGTATTGCTACACTCAGTAAATATCGACTAAAATATGTTGAAATAAAATGTATTTGTATAAGCAACGTATTAAACTGCAAATTAACATTTATATTTCTTATAATAAAAATGAAAGACCTATGTTACAGACATCATTTCGTTGATTAGTTTTGGATAGATTATACATTTTTAATGTAAAATATCTGCCACCTCAAATAAGCTTTCAAATAAGTTTGCCAATATTTGCTTATGTTAAATATATGTTTTGTCAAAAATAAAGTTATCAAATAATCAATCAAATCCTTAACTTTGAAATATGTATGATAAAATGTATACTTTAGTTTTTACAAAGAAAGATTACACTTTCTTTGTAATTGTAACCTTTTTAATAAAAAAATATATTTACAAGGTAGATGTAAACAAACTATTAAAAGGTAAATATAAGCCTTTTCTTTAAATAACTTTTATTGTGTTTTATTATTGACAAATTTGGGGAGAGGATAAATATTCCAAAACTGAAAATACAGTATGAGAATTAACTGCACAATTACTAGACATGTTTTCCTTGGATATTATAGGCCAAATTGCAAGCACAATATGTGGAAAAATAAAAAAGAATTGAGATGCTTCCAACTGATGCTCTTGCATTCTTGTGGCTCAGTGACTCACCTGAATGAATGGCTAATTAAGTATGCAGGCCCCATTGTCTCCTCAGTTGTGAACCACTATATATGCATGACCGTTGACGCCCACTCCGCATATGGCCTTTCCAAACAGAAAGTGCTTTGCAAAATTCAAATCAATGTATTGTGTTATGTGAATGATAAGGCAGGGTGATTTTCACTTCATTTTGAAGAAAAAACACTAGGCAATGACATCTTTTAGACAAAAGTCTTATTGGCACATATTTAGAATGTGTTTTATGGCCTTATTTCAGAAACTTTAGTTTTTAGTTTTTTCAATAACCATGCATAAACATTATTCTCTCAAAAATGCAGACGTGTACATTCTTGTTGCTCACATTTCATGGTAGCCCTGTTTGTGCTAAATAGTGTGTAATTTTTTTTGCCATTAATATGTTTATAAGCAACTGAAAAAAGCAAAAATGTCAGGGCATGTCAGAACATCTCAAGGACCCCAAAAACACCTTAGACCCCAGAGGGTTAAACATAAAATGTTTAGACATGTGGCATTAGCTGTAGTGCATTTCTAGATTGCTCCAGTGCCAACTTCAATTTTATTTTCATGAGGATATTTCATAAAAAATAATTTCTAATAACTTTACAAAACTTTGAAGCTATTTATAACAATTTTTGTCATTATGACAATAATTAATTCTACATTTACAATAAACTGCCAGGTGTCAGCTTTCAAATGAGATTATACTTGTGCTTTTAGTACAAAGGGTTCATGAACTGTATCTGTTTCAGTTTGGGTATGTCATTTCTTGGGATTTTTCAAAAGTGGGGTTGCAGCTTAACAGGTTAAAACACTGTTTGCAAATTTCATGCACTCTTTACTCTTTTTGCAAAACTCTAAACAAATTCTCACTCACTAAAATACATTTCACACTGTGAAACACTTATGTTTTAAAACGCTACACACAGGCAGGCAAAAGTTAAACACAACTACAACACATTTGTCATTTTTTACACACGACTCAAAATTGTTCACACTTATTTCTAATGATGTGACTAAACCAACTTTACAAAATACAAGTCAGTTCAGAGCCAAAACTGACTCAAAATGTTGCACTGAATGTATATATACCAACAATGGATGAAAACAATATAAGTGGTAGAGGAGGAAGAGTGTGTGTGTAAGAGGAGGACGAG